>NC_069499.1:1094708310-1095008310 GCF_027579735.1 Bombina bombina
TGACACATATATGTGTGTATTTATGTGTTTATATGGATGTATATGTATGTAAATACACATAAATACACATAAATACACATGTATACACACATAGACATGTATATTTACACACATACACAATCTGTGTATATATATATATATATATATATATATATATATATATATATATATATATATATATATATATATAAATATATATATATATATATATATATAGTAGCCGGTGGCCTAGCACTCCATCCACATCAATATTTCCACTGCCTGGGTGCTATCCTGAAATGATATATATAAAATTATAGTAGAGATGGA
This sequence comes from Bombina bombina, assembly GCF_027579735.1. Taxonomy (NCBI): domain Eukaryota; kingdom Metazoa; phylum Chordata; class Amphibia; order Anura; family Bombinatoridae; genus Bombina; species Bombina bombina. The sequence goes on from NC_069499.1 coordinate 1,094,708,620, forward strand.
GGGCACTCACAGGACTTCATATATTAGCTAACTTTTATTGTAGTAGTTATATTAATACAGTGTCAACGTTTCAGCCTTTTCTTAGGCCTTCTTCAAGACAAATTTTATAGTCTAAAAACATAAACAAAAAGAATATGATAAAATACATTACCAAAGTGTAATGTCCAAGTATACACCCAAGTGTGACCCTCCACCAGAGGAAACCATCACGTCCCAAGTGAAATTTAAAAAGACTTCAAATGAAATAAAGAAACCATATCATCCAGCTGCCGTGGGAGAAATCAGAAGAGGCAAGAGAGCCATAAGAAGAGGAGAACAGAGAAAGAGAAGAAAAAGGGAGTATGAATCGAAATATGACAAAATGAACCACTGCTGGAACTACCATGTGGACTACGGTAGTTCCAGCAGTGGTTCATTTTGTCATATTTCGATTCATACTCCCTTTTTCTTCTCTTTCTCTGTTCTCCTCTTCTTATGGCTCTCTTGCCTCTTCTGATTTCTCCCTCGGCAGCTGGATGATATGGCTTCTTTATTTCATTTGAAGTCTTTTTAAATTTCACTTGGGACGTGATGGTTTCCTCTGGTGGAGGGTCACACTTGGGTGTATACTTGGACATTACACTTTGGTAATGTATTTTATCATATTCTTTTTGTTTATGTTTTTAGACTATAAAATTTGTCTTGAAGAAGGCCTAAGAAAAGGCTGAAACGTCGACACTGTATTAATATAACTACTACAATAAAAGTTATCTAATATATGAAGTCCTGTGAGTGCCCTCCATCTCTACTATTATTTTATATATATATATATATATATATATATATATATATATATATATATATATACTGTATGTATGTGTGTATATATATATTTATATATATATATATATATATATATATATATATATATATATATATATATATATATATATATATATATATATATATATATATATATATATATATATATATATGATATATATCATACAGGGGGGACTGAGGTGACAGTCTGGGCTGGGATTTACAGATATCAATATGGTTTATGTTTTAGCACAGCAGGTAAAATCTCACACCTTACTGATGGCTCTTGACGAGGCCCAATGAAGACAATATATATCTACACATTGGAACCTTTTCCAGTCAAACACTTTGCCATATACCAAATCTCTTTTTAACAATTTTAAAACATTTTTATTAATTAAAAAATTCTATGTTTTTTTTTTTTTAATCATAAAGTGTATATTTAAGTGTAAGAGTTTATTTTAATATATTTTTTTAAGTGTTTTGTGAACATTTTTTTGACCCTTACACTTTTCTTCAGGTCTCAAGTCGTACTAAATGTTTTACTGCAGTTTCAAATTTCACTAGAGGACAAACTATTACTTTCAACTTGTAATATGAATATACCTACACTCGCACACTAAACCCCATCACAATAAGACCCCTACTCTAATATCCTCTAAACCACCACATCCCCCTACCCTTTCTTAACTCCACTACACTATTAACCCCTAAACCACCACATCTCCACCACAAATTACCCCTCTACTCTATTAACCCCTAAACCGCCACATAACACATCGCTTTAAACTCCCTACACTATAAACTTCCACCTCAATAGACTCCCTATACTATCATCCCCTAAACTGTCAATACCCTCACTGCAATTATGCCCTACTCTATTAACCCCTAAGCTGTGATTATCCCATCACAAACCACCCCCTAACCTATTAACCCCCTAACTGCTACAACCACCCATCACAAACTACCCCTATACTACATAAAACCCTAAAAGCTAAGTTACCCAAGACCCCTAACATAAGACCTCCTAAGTTAAAAAAATAAAAAAACACTAGCATTACCAAAAAACAAAGTAACCCCCAAACAAAAACCTGTCTTTAAAAAAACCTACTTGAAAAATTTCCTTGAGAATGGCAATTGTCAGGCATTGCCCTGAAGTAATCACAGCTCTTTTGCAGCTACATTTTTTGAAGAAACTATTGTTAAAAAATAATAATCTAAAAATTGCCCAGAGATGGGCATGTGCTGGAATTGCTTTGAAGTAATCAGTTTGCTTTGCAGTAAAATAAAAAAATCTGAATTGTAAAAACCTAATCTAAAAACCCTAACCTAAAAAAAACTAAGCTAAAAAATGCCAATTAAAATAAAAAGCTTTCTTTCTATTAGCTGATTTGAATTTGGATTGAATAATAAGCCAATAGTAATACAAAGGCTACCCTATATAAGGGGGGACCTTGCATTCAATCTTCAGTGTGCTGTGATGATAGCATGAAGAAGACATTGGATGGAAGAAAACCTTGAATGGATGGTGGAAGAAGACATCTAATGGAAGATTGAAGTTGGAATAAGGCATCGGAGCAGCGCTTGGACCCGCAGCTGCCCATCTAAGGAGCCAAATTCAAGTTGATTAGTTGAAATTTTGGGGTTTAGCATTAGGGATTTGGGAGGGGTTTTTTTAGAATCATTTTTTTGTTTAATTTGGCAAATGAGCTAAATCACTTATGGCCTTTTCAGGGCATTTTTTTTTTAGGCTAGGGTATTTTCAGTTTTTAGTTTTTGTTGCAAAAGAGCTGTGATTACTTTCGGGTTCTGCCAGTTAATAGTGTAGCATGGTAATTTGCAATAGGGGGTTTAGCGGTTTTGGGGTTAATAGTATAGGGGGTGGATAGTGTAGTTGGAAAAAGCTTTATTATTCATTTTTTTGTGTTTGTTTTGTGCAACTTTTTTCTCAGCCCAAACTCTTTACGCAAGCTTTGAAGTCATATTAAAAAGTTTGAGCGTAAAATGAGATTGTGTTCAAGCGATTGCATTTAATTTCAGCCTGTAATGTGAGAGCACTTTCACGCTTGACGGGACCCATTGAAAGTATAGGGAGTGCAAATTATCACAAATTCATGCAAACAAGCTTGTGGTAATTTACGCAAACGATTGTGCTCCATCAGTAATCTATCCCTTAATTTCCTTATTCAAGAGACGTATAATACAGCTTGAACATGTCTATCAATATGCTTAGAATGAAGATCAATTCAGATAAAGTGCCAATCTGCAACACATAATAATCATTTGCAAGATAAATTCATTCTATATTGAAAAATCAGTAAAATTGTGCCAGTTTCTAACAACACAAAGCAAAACACAATATGATTTTTCTGTTAAATATTTTGCTTTTTTTTAATAATTGCAGAAAGAGCTACATTGTTAAAATCTTACTAACTGCTTCTGTACTTGGATATTGAATATCAATAACATAAAGCACTGTTTATACGGGTGAAGAGAAAGCTGGAAAGAGAGTTTAAAAACAGTTCAATAATAACAAGGTTTTTCAGATTATAGAAAATTGTCACCTACGCACTGAACAATTGGAAAAATGAAGGTTATGTAATCTTCAGATTATTTGTCAGGAAAGAGTGATAGAAGAAATATTAACACAGAAATAAACTATACTGAAAAGATCCTTGTGTCCAACCAATATTTTATGGCCTTAAGAATACCAAAATGTTAATTACATGTGTGAGTAGAAAGAGAAAGGCTTGATCAGTGGCGTCACTAGGGGGGGGCGGGGGGGGCGGGCCGCACCCGGGTGACACCCTCCAGGGGGTGACACCAAAAAAAAAAAAAAAAATTTTTTTTTTTTTTTTTTTTTTTTTTAAATTTTATTGAAATTCAAAGAAATACAACGTTGAGATGCATAGATTTTTTTTTTTTATTAGAGGGGCTGGCATTTGTGAACATTGGTGGGACTGGGGAAGTTGTAGAAACACAATTTTTTGCCCCTTGAGCCAGTGCTGCAATTTCAACAAATAGTTTTCCCGGCTGCTTTTGCTTGTTTGTACTTTGCTTCTCCCCTGCCCAATTTCGCTATGAATGTTGTGGGCATGCCGTGGGGCTTGCAAAGTTGCACTGCTAGCCTAAACCTGCCTGCCTATCTGTGCTCACTGCTCAGTGACATGTGGAGCAGTGGAGTCACTCACTGTTGTGCTGTCTCTCTAAACGGGAACTGGCAAATCATGAGGGGATGCCTGGCACCTGACCGCATGACTGTTTGACACTGTCTTTAAAGTGAAGGAGCCACGTATGATGCCCACCAGACCATTACGGTTACGGTACACTAAGTGCACACTGAACAGGTAGGAGGGCGGGCGGGTGTCTGGGGGTGGGCAGAGTGCAGAGGTGATTGGCCATAAGAAGCGGTAGGCACGCGGCCCGGGGCTGTGCACTGACAGGATTGGAACAGAGTCAGAGAGCAGAATTTTCATAGTTTGCGCCTAAACCTTTTCTTTAGTGATTTCTTTTTAGAGTGCTCTGTTTATCTTTCATTTGATGCTCTGCTGAGCCAGGGAGCAGCTCTAGGCATGAGCTTCATAATTAATGCAGTGCAGTTTACATATTTTGTAAGTGTGTGTCTGAGTTTTTGTGTGTGTGTGTGTCCGAGTGTGTTTCCGAGTGTTTGTGTGTGCATCTGAGTATGTTTTTAAGTGTGTCTGAGTGTTTGTATGTGTGTGTGCCTGTGTTTTTGTGTGTGTCTGCTTTCTGGGGGGGGGGGGTGACACCATAACTTACCGCACCGGGTGACACCAACCCTAGTGACGCCACTGGGCTTGATACATGGGAGGATTTACTGTGACATATACTGTATATGTTTGAAACAGAGAGGATATTATTATCATTAAGAAAAATATATGCTTATGTATTTAAAGAGTGTGTACAGCAGAAACCATTAGATTTCCAGTCCATCTGAAAACACATTTTACACAAATGTTCTAATGATTTATTGAAAGATACACTAAAGTCAAAATTAAACACAATTAAAAAAAAAAAAAAAAAAACACCTCAGTTTACTTCCATTTCAAAATTGTACAGTAATTTTATATGGACATGTTAACAGTGTATACATATATGTAATTTGCTGATGGCTGTCACATGATACAGGGAGCAGAGAAATTGACAAAAATTTGGAAATTTTTCAAAAAAATAAATACAATAAATTCTATTGCTAATTTGAAATTAATACTAAGTCTATTGCAGTGGCCCATATTTATTAAGCTGCAGCTGCTTTGAAGCCTCATCATTTCAGGCTCATGTAAGCTAGTTAAAGGGACACTGTACCCAAAAAATGTATTTTGTGATTCAGATTGAGCATGACATTTTAAGCAACTTTCTAAATTTACTCCTATTATCAAATTTTCTTCATTCTCTTGGTATCTTTATTTGAAATGCAAGAATGTAAGTTTAGATGCCGGCCCATTTTTGTGAACAACCTGGGTTGTCCTTGCTGATTGGTGGATAAATTCATCCACCAATACAAAAGTGCTGTCCAGAGTACTAAAACCAAAAAAAAGCTTAGATGCCTTCTTTTCAAACAATGATAGCAAAAAAATTGATAATAGGAGTACATTAGAAAGTTGCCTAAAATTGCATGCTCTTTCTGAATTACAAAAGAAAAAATTTGGGTTCAGTGTCCCTTTAAGTAGCTGACAGCCTCTTTGCCACCTCAAGTGTGGTGGAGTTAAAGCATCCTGATCCAATCAGAATGATTGACAGCCCCTGCTCAAGCATAATTGGCCACGCAAGATAAGCAATGATAAATGTGGGAAGAACCTTGTCTTCCCAGCAATTGTTAAATAGAGCCCATTGTCTTTTTATTAATATTATTATGCATTTTTGACTATGGATTTCTACAGTATTTAACAGATTGTTAATTCAATGTCCTTGCCCTCATTTTGATTGTTTTTAATTTGTTTTATTGTTCATGTTCAGAAGATGCTTAGGCGCATATTTTCATATTGTTTCCTGATTAAATAAAAAGTTAAAGTTAAAAAGTAAAAAAATAAAAATAGATCCAAATCACACTTCTGAACTATGAAACTTGAAAATGAATAAAACATTATAAAATAATGCAAAATTAAAATTATAATTGAATGTTGAGGATAAAATTCTGCTATTGTTAAATGCACATTTTTTTTTTTTAATTAACTGTTAAAGGGACATAGAGTTCAGAACTAAATTTACATTATTTAAATAGTTTACCATTTTCCATTGTATTTCTAATATCAAACTGACCCTTTTTCTTTGAATCCTTTGTTTAAAGAGACATGCAAGTCAAAATTAAACTTTCATAGTACAACTAAAGCATGAGGTTTTAAAAGACTTTTCAATTTACTTTTATTGTCATATTACTTCACTTTCTTGGTATCCTTTGTTAAAAATCTAGATATAAATAAGAAGTGGCAATGCACAGCTGATGATTGGTGGCTACACACATATGCTTCTTGTCATTGGCTCACCAGATGTGTTCAGCTAGATCCCAGTAGTGTATTGCTGCTCTGGAGATAACTTTAATAGCGATTAATCTCCTAATTATATGCAAGCAACTGTGCAATAATAAAATATTCTAACCTATAGGAGCATTTTGTCTTTTAACTTTTATATTCCTTTAACTTGAGAACATACCTAAATAGGCTCAGGAGTCGGCATCAGTCTTTACAAAATTTGTATAACATTGCTACAAACATAGTTGCAAGCACTTCTGCCATATGGCCTGATGATAAAAAAATGTATCCTGCCTGCAGAAAACTTGTAGTGCAGACTTCACAGGGGTTGAATTCACTGAATGTGAGATCTCTCACAAGATTCTAGACAGGCATATTTTGCTATACCTCTCTCTGGGGTGTTTTCTGCAGTCTCTATGTGAAGGAGAGACAAGCCCAGTGCAATATAGCTCTGCATGACATGAGGGTTTTGATGAACTTACACTTGGGTCCCATTTACCAAGCAGAATGCAAACAAGCTTCTCAACTTAAGAGGTTGTCTGCACACCTTTGCTGCATATGGGTAGTGGATCTGATGAGTGTTTCATGCCCTCCCCTTCTCTCAGACAGTCAATTGCGTTAGAGAAGGATCTGTCAATCACCCTGAGCGAGCGAGTTTGGGGTGATTGTATTATATATAACTTTACACTTCGCATTGGAGCATTTCAGTACTATTATTAGAAATGTGGATACAGCGCCAAACAAGAGGCTATGGGATAAATATACTCACAGGAAGATATAAAAAAGTTAAATTTAATAGACAGTGTAAAAACAAATGGCTAATACTTAGCTCTACAAAGAATTTTTTAACATTAATATTTAATACAAAGCTATACAGATAATTCTGTACATAAAATTGTGTACATAAAATTCAGAAAGTAGCTCACAGGAGTAGCTCAGAGGCTGTTAGGTGTAAACATATAAATGAATAGCTTACAGGGGTAGCTCAAAGGCCATTGGTGTTAAACATATAAATGATCCCTAGGACTGAAATAATGGCGAAATATCGGTTGAGCAATACACTGTATCAGGAGTGTAATCTTAGGAATCATCAACCAGATGGATAATGAATAAACATATATGTATAAATAAGTGCCTGAGAATATGTGCACCAAAAAATACAATCAAAAATATAATAAAAAAATTATTATTATATGTGATGTGAATAATGCCTGTGCACTGCAGTGCAAAAAAAAAAAGAACAATATAAATGTGAAAAATGGTGACAAGTGTGAGTGAATGCAGATACAATTTGAAAAAAGGGTGCTGGTATACAACTAATACAGTATATACAATGCTAAAAGTGAAGACAATAAATACAAACAATAAAAGCAAATAAATTAAAAAATAATTGTTGATCAATAAATGTTAGTGAAGAGTAACAAAAAATTAAAAATTGGGAAAAAATAGGAAAAAAATGAGAAAAAAGATGATAAAAGTGCAAAAAAATTTCCTCCAAAAAGGGTACTGACTAGAACATATCCAAATCCCAATTGATATCCTAGATCTTTAAATAGATAAAGTTGCCGGTCAAGCTCTGTCAGCTGTCAGCTGCTCCTATGGTATCCTAATAGTGTCCCTGAAAAAAAGGTTCACAACATAGTGTATCCAATATAAAAATAGGGTAGATATTAAAATAATGCTTACCAATATGTCAACACGTTTCTGCCCTCAAAATTGGGCCTTTCTCAAAACGCGTTGACATATTGGTAAGCATTATTTTAATATCTACCCTATTTTTATATTGGATACACTATGTTGTGAACCTTTTTTTCAGGGACACTATTAGGATACCATAGGAGCAGCTGACAGCTGACAGAGCTCTACCGGCAACTTTATCTATTTAAAGATCTAGGATATCAATTGGGATTTGGATATGTTCTAGTCACTACCCTTTTTGGAGGAACATTTTTTGCACTTTTATCATCTTTTTTCTCATTTTTTTCCTATTTTTTCCCAATTTTTAATTTTTTATTACTCTTCACTAACATTTGTTGATCAACAATTATTTTTTAATTTATTTGCTTTTATTGTTTGTATTTATTGTCTTCACTTTTAGCATTGTATATACTGTATTAGTTGTATACCAGCACCCTTTTTTCAAATTGTATCTGCATTCACTCACACTTGTCACCATTTTTCACATTTATATATATAATTTTTTTTTTGCACTGCAGTGCACAGGCATTATTCACATCACATATAATAATAATTTTTTGATTGTATTTTTTGGTGTACATATTCTCAGGCACTTATTTATACATATATGTTTATTCATTATCCATCTGGTTGATGGTTCCTAAGATTACACTCCTGATACAGTGTATTGCTCAACCGATATTTCGCCATTATTTCAGTCCTAGGGATCATTTATATGTTTAACACCAATGGCCTTTGAGCTACCCCTGTAAGCTATTCATTTATATGTTTACACCTAACGGCCTCTGAGCTACTCCTGTGAGCTACTTTCTGAATTTTATGTACACAATTTTATGTACAGAATTATCTGTATAGCTTTGTATTAAATATTAATGTTAAGAATTTCTTTGTAGAGCTAAGTATTAGCCATTTGTTTTTACACTGTCTATTAAATTTAACTTTTTTATATCTTCCTGTGAGTATATTTATCTCATAACCTCTTGTTTGGCGCTGTATCCACATTTCTAATATTTGCTTATTTTTCTTTGGGGGTTGGTTAGGCCCTCTGTTTGGATATAGCTTGGGGTATACCTCAGCGCTTAGGCACTATCCCTTTATCCATTTCAGTACTATTACATTTAAGCTTTGAACTTTCTATTTTATATTTTAATACATTTAATTTTAGATCAAGCAGTGATTTTACAAGTTTTGATTTTGTTGTGAAAGTCTACTCTCTTTGTATATTTCTATGTATCTTCTACAAATTACATTGCTCGTTGTATTTGCTCATTTACGTAAACTAAACCTGATAACTTCAGTAATTGGGAAGGACAGGTTTTTTTTCTCAGATGAAAAAGGGAGTTCCCAGGTTATGTTTGAAGCTCTCTCACAATTCTTGCGAACTACTGTAAGCATTCTACACAAGCTGCTCTGACTAAATTATCTCGCCAACTGAAAGCAGGTGAAGTTTGTTTAAAGTTCACAATACACTTATTTAACTAACAGAAAAGTAAATTGTAGTAAAAACATTTTAGTTTAATTTGTATTTTGCTGCAAACTGAGACTATATATTACTCCCAGGTGCTCTCTTGTTAACTTTTCTCTCCTCTGTGAAATTCTGTTTCCTAGAAAGTCTTGTTAATCTATGGAATGCATCTCTCAGCTCTCTGGGACTTCCAGGTCCCACCAGTTTTCTTATAGAATTCAGTGAGTCTAGTCCCTATGAAGTCTGCAATATAATTTCTCTCCAAACTAGAGAATCTGTGATTATCTGGCCCACAGAAAGTAATGAAGCTCTCATTACAAAGTGTAATGTCATTGTAAAAGATACACATAAATACACAAAGTAAGACCCTAATTTGTTAAGATTACACAGAAACTGTCAAATCAGAATCAGAATTTGTAAAATCACAATCCTAAATATACTGCTGTATACAAAATAAAGTGCAAAACTTAAATTAACAAAACGTATCCCCTTCAGGATGGTGTCAAGTGCAAACGTTTGGAAGGAAGATTCAAACATAAAAAAAAAGAGTAAAAAAAAATTCATGTGATCATCACTTCGAACACATAAATCTAACGACACTGATCATATCTTCCATATCTTCATAGAAAGGGCAGCAGGACGTTGAAAAAGTTAGGATGTTTCATGCCATCCTAATGGTGTTAAAGCTCAGTGCTTTTAGAATGGCATTGAACATCCTAACGGCTTCAAGTGGTTAATCTGAAGTGTAAAGTAATACAAAGTGAAAAGTGTAAATGCAGCAGAACTCTCATGTCATGCAGTGTTATATTGCATTGGGTTTGTCTCTCCTTTACATACAGAAATACAGGGAACGCTCTTTGGAGAAGTATAGCAATATCTGCCTTGTATATCTTGTTATATGTTATATGGAAAGGAGCTATGTTTTAACAAAGGATACAAAGAAAACTTGGTATATTTGATAAAATATTTTGAAATGGTACACTCTATCTATGTCCCTTTAAATAATCATCAGCATTGAATAAAAAATCGTCACGTTTACCTTTCCCAATGCCTGCAGAGATTTTTCTTTTATTAATGTCTGGGAAAACTGTCAAAAAGCTTTTAAAAAGTATTTTTGGTTATACTTGTTCATCATGTACTAATGTAACAATAAAATGAAACAAAAAAAATAAAGCAAAACAGATGTTTAGATTTATTGCATATATAACTTGGTTTGGTGGCTTAATTCAAACAGAGCACTTTTTAGTGTATTGGAATGTCATAGAAACAGAAGCTAAAACATCTGCATGGACCAAACAATTCATAAAGATCAATGGCAGAACTGGTGTGTATGTTTATTAATATTCCAAATGTGTTCCTGGTGATTTTCTCATTCTTAGTATCTGTAGACATATCTCATTAAAAATGTCCATGGTTTAAGTAAGGTAAGAATATGGGGCCGATTTACTAATGTGCAGGCGGACATGATCCACTGTAGCCACCAATTGGCAGCTAGTGGTGCATAGTTGCTCCTAAGCCTACCCAGGTATGCTTTTCAACAAAAGATACAAAGAGAAGGAAGGAAATTAGATAAAAGCAGTACATTTGAAAGTTGTTTACAATTGCATGCTCAATCTCAATCATGAAAGTTCAATTTTAACTTTACTGTTCCTTAAAATATTTATTTACATGGACCATGTCAATACATATTTAGTTGACATGTGAACGGGCAAAAAATGTTGTTCATCCAAAAGATTGAGTTATGATTTTTCATCCAATTCAGGTCATCAGAATTTTGTCAGGTTCAGTTTGTCTAAATATTCAGATAATAGTTTAATTCAAAACAAAATTAAATTCATTTAATTGCATTATGGCCAATGGAAATCCAACAAAACATTTATTTTTAACAACAAAATTACTCTGCTATGAAATGCCAAAAATTAAAAGATTCAGTACTGTGACACGACAATATACAGAAACTAGAACAATTTTTATTAAAAGAATCCAAAATATAAATTGAAATTAAAAGCATCTGATAATTACAGTAATATCAATAATCTATGACCTTTTATCACCTCCATATTGTCCCCCCCCCCCTTCTAGGTAGGCCTAACATTGTAACATAGTAGATGAGGCTGAAAAAAGACAGAAGTCCATCAAGCTCAACCTATACAAATCTTTATATACTTACAATAAAAAGGTGACCTATTTAACACAAGCAATAATATCCATAAATTCTGTTTCTAGCCAGAAATGTATCTAAACCATTTTAAATGTATCTATGGTATTGTCATTTACTACCTCCTTAGGGAATGAGCTCCATAATTTGATTGCTCTAACAGGGAAAAAACGTTTACGTTGCTGGAGATTAAATCTCCTTCGCTCCAGCCTTAAAGTGTGACCTCTTGTCACAAACAATTTTTTGGAATAAACAGAGCTTCCACCATCTCTGTATATGGGCTTTAAATATATTTATATAAAGTAATAATCTAAAAAAGAGATAAAGAAGAGTGCCTCATAGTGCAGTTATCCAAGAAAAGAAAATGTGGATAGGTAATGCTGACAATTGGTTACTCACAAGTGTGTTTGCACAAAAAACAGTGCAAAATAGGCAGGCTGGGCTTTGCATTCTCGAGTAGTGATGTCTCAAATTATTCGCAGGCGAATAGTTCCCGGCAAACATAGCTTGTTTGCGTTAGCAACGGCGGGCAAACATATGCGATGTTTGATCCGCCCCCTATTCGTCATCATTGAGTAAACTTTGACCCTGTATCTCACAGTCTGCAGACACATTCTAGCCAATCAGCAGCAGACCCTCCCAGCTCCTGGACAGCAGCCATTTTAGATTCATTCGGAAGCTGCTTTCTTAGTGAGAGGAGGGACAGTGTAGCTGCTGCTGATTTAATAGTGAAATTGATAGCTAGGCTAGTGTATTCAGTGTCCACTACAGTCCTGAAGGACTCATCTGATCTCTGCTGTAAGGACAGCACCCCAAAAAGCCCTTTTTAGGGCTAGAATATCAGTCTGTTTTTTTTTTTTTCCTATGTAATCTAATTGCAGTTGCCTGCCTACCAGCGTGTGTGTCAGTTTCACAGCGTATACTGTGCCCACTTGCCCAGTGCCATCACTCATATCTGTTGTAACAGTAGTGTAAATTTAAAAAAAAAACTTTTTTGACTGTGAAACATCAGTCTGCTAGTGTAATCTAATTGCAGTTGCCTGCCTGCCTGCCTGCCAGCATGTGTGCCAGTCCCACTTGCCCAGTGCCACCACTCATATCTGGTGTAACAATAGTGTAAATTAAAAAAAAAAAACTTTTTTGACTGTGAAACATCAGTCTGCTTGTGTAATCTAATTGCAGTTGCCTGCCAGCGTGTGTGCCAGGCTCACAGCGTATACTGTGCCCACTTGCCCAGTGCCACTACTCATAACTGTTGTAACAGTAGTGTAAATTTAAAAAAAAAAACTTTTTTGACTGTGAAACATCAGTCTGCTAGTGTAATCTAATTGCAGTTGCCTGCCTGCCAGTGTGTGTGCCAGGCTCACAGCGTATACTGTGCCCACTTGCCTAGTGCCACCACTCATATCTGGTGTAACAATAGTGTAAATTTAAAAAAAAACTTTTTTGACTGTGAAACATCAGTCTGCTAGTGTAATCTAATTGCAGTTGCCTGCCTGACAGCGTGTGTGCCAGGCCCACTTGCCCAGTGCCACCACTCATATCTGGTGTAACAGTAGTGTAAATTAAAAAAAAAAACTTTTTTGACTGTGAAACATCAGTCTGCTTGTGCAATCTAATTGCAGTTGCCTGCCAGCGTGTGTGCCAGGCTCACAGCGTATACTGTGCCCACTTGCCCAGTGCCAACACTCATATCTGTTGTAACAGTAGTGTTGTAACAGTAGTGTAAATTTAAAAAAAATCTAATTGCAGTTGCCTGTCTGCCAGCATGTATGCCAGGCCCACTTGCCCAGTGCCACCACTCATATCTTGTCAGGATATAGAAGGTTGCGTAATACACCTTTAACTGCCTTAACCAATCGTATCTGTACAACCCCTTTATGTCACCTGACACACCTATACTCCTTGCTTAGTAATTTGTGCTCTACCTAGTAAGCACAGGTGTTTCCTAAGCTGCTTCTTTTCAAGGAGTTCCACTCTAAGGACATTCTGCATTTTGTTGCTATATTGTCTATTTGTGTGAGTGCATCAACTAACATTCATTACTCTGGAAAGTGAACTTTCTACTTTACTTCAATTATTCTGCCAAACAATCAACACTTCTGTGATTGCCAAGTGAAGCCTCAAATACCTCAGCAGACTCCTACAGCAACGGACTCGCTTTGACAAATTCAAGGTACATATTTCTTTTCACTGTTGCCAAGAGTAATTTCGATACACTTTATCAACTTTACAGACCGTATCTCACTAACCGTTGATCTTGGCTGCTGGTAACGTCACCCGCTGGGGAAACTCCAGTCACGGAACTTCAACTCCGCCCTCAATCTCGCTCAGTGTAGTAAGGAGCTGCAGCAGACGCTGATCAACTTTGCACAGTGAAGATTAAAGTAAGTTACTGCAATTACCAACCTTACTAAAGTTCTTTACATTGACCAATCTATCTCAGCTCTCAAGTGACATTCTTGTACATCGCTGCAAAGAAATTATCTATCACCTAACGTGTCAACCAAACTTATTTATTTAATCTATCTGTTCAAATTGCAGATCAGATTCCCTCTTTTATCCAGTTACTTGAATAAGACACTGATTACACTGGTGACATTCTATAGTGTTCACTACAGTAATACGTGTGACAGACCCTCATTTTCTCTAACCTATGTATATATTTTAATTTAATAACCTAAGAAGTATTAGTGTTATTACATATTACTAAGCCAAAAACAAGCTAGGAAGTATCAGCATGGAACCTGCTGAACTTCCCCAAATAGTGTATAACCTCAGTCAAAAGGTTGATCAAATGGGGCAAGCTATTTTGGATTTACAAGTGGAGAATCAGGTATTAAGAGAATTAATTAAAGATACAAAGGAACAAAGAATACCAACACAAGAACCACAGGTATGCTTGCCAGAAGTATTCTCTGGGGATAGAAGGAATTATAGACAATTTAAAAATGCCTGCTATTTACTGTATAATCTAAAGCCTCATACTTATCCAAATGAAAGGGTTAAGGTTCTGACCACTGTTTCATTTCTAAAAGCTGAACCCAGAAAGCAGGCATGTTCTTTGTAACAAATAAAGATTCCACACTGAGACCTATAATTGACTACAGGGAGCTAAATAAATGTACAGTCAAGAATCAGTACCCGTTACCCCTTATCCCTGAACTAATTAAAAGACTTACAAACGCAACTATTTTTACTAAGTTAGATCTTCGCGGTGCGTACAACTTGATCCGTATAAGAGAAGGTGATGAATGGCTCACCGCATTTAGAACTAGATATGGATTATACGAGTATTTAGTGATGCCATTCGCCCTTTGCAATGCGCCAGCAGCATTCCAACATTTTATAAATGACATTTTCCGAGACTTACTTGACATCTGTATCGTTGTATATCTCGATGGCATTTTGATATATTCCAATACCATCTCAGAACATATCAAACATGTACGTTGGGTGCTAGCCAGATTGAAGATACATAGGTTGTATGCAAAGTTGGAAAAGTGTTCTTTTCACAAAACCTCAATTTCTTTTCTAGGATACACCATTTCCACCTTTGGGATTCAAATGCAAACTGAAAGGTTGATTCAGTTCTAGACTGGCCGGAACCTACAAATAAAAAAGAATTACAAAGATTTCTTGGCTTTACCAACTATTACCGTAAATTTATCAGAAACTTTTCTGCCATAGTAAAGCCACTCACACAACTCACTGGATCCAGCATTCCATATCATTGGACACAGGAACATTCCAATGTTTTTCAAAAACTCAAACAATGTTTTACTTCTGCTCCAATTTTGAGATTCCCTAATGTTGATTTACAATGCACATTAGAAGTAGACTCTTCAGACTATGCCATTGGAGCAGTATTATCCCAACGAACACCAGAGAACGAATCTCTTCATCCTGTGTCCTTCTTCTCGAAAATCATGACACCCGCAGAAAAGAACTACAGCATTGGTGACAAAGAGTTACCGGCAATTAGAAGATCACTTGAATTTTGGAGGCATTTACTTGAGGGTGCTAAACATCCCATTATAATATATACTGACCACAAGAATCTACAATACCTCCAAAACAATAAAACCCTCTCAGGTCATCAAGTATGTTGGAGTTTATATTTCGCACGTTTTGACATCCAGATCATCTACAGACCTGCCTGTAAAAATGGGAAGGCAGATGCCCTCTCAAGACAATTACAGAATTATCCTGATGCAACAACACCAACAGCTGTTATTCCTGCAGAAAAATTCATTGGATTTGCCTCTGACTTCCTTAATGATCTAAAGACCTCCTCATCACAACAACCACCTCCCTCTAACAAACATATAACTCTGGATGATGGTATATATTACTTCAACAAGCGTATGTTTCTACCAGAAAATCTACGAACAAAGATTCTAAATGAGTATCATGAATCTCCTCTTGCTGGACATCCCGGTGTTAAACGGACACTAGAACTACTGACCAGAACTTTTTAGTGGCCACGAATGAAAGAAACAATCACAGATTACATTAAAAGCTGTGTTACCTGTCAAATTTCTAAATCTGAAAGAGCCCCACCATATGGCTTACTAATGCCTTTACCAGTCTCCAATCTACCCTGGCAACAAATTGGTATAGATTTTATTGTGGAATTACCACCCTCCAACAATCAAACCACCATAATGGTAGTCATAGACACTTTCACTAAGATGGCTCACTTTCTGCCTTACCATAAACTGCCCACGTCCACTGAATCCGCCACCCTCTTCTTGGAGAACATACTGAAGTTACATGGTCTACCGTCAACAATTATTTCCGATAGGGGCTCTCAATTTACCTCTCGTTTCTGGAAGGAGCTTTGCAAGAAATTAAACAATCAACATCACTATACCACCTCCTTTCACCCTCAAGCAAATGGACAAACTGAGAGGCTGAACCAGTGGCTCAATGAGTATCTTCTTTGTTTCTGCTCATACCAACAAAACGACTGGATAAAGTTTCTACCTTATGCGGAATTTGCCTATAACAATTTAACCAACAGCTCTACAAAACTATCTCAATTCTATGCTAATAATGGCTATCACCCTAATTTTACAACCATTCACTCAAGTTCTTCTGCATCCCCACTTGTAGATGAGCTCAAAGATACCATCTTGGATAATTTCAAATTTATCAAAGAGAACATTGAAAAGGCACAAGCTACCCAAAAGTTTTACTACGATTTGAGACATAGAAAACCTCCTGAGTATAAACTTGGTGATCAAGTATGGTTGTCTACAAAAAATGTGAAGTTGAAACTACCCAGCAGAAAACTTGTCCAAAAATTCTGTGGACCTTTTCCTATTACAAAAGTGGTGAACGACAACGCAGTGACACTTCAGTTACCCACGACTATGAAGGTTCATCCGACTTTTCATGTTTCCCTGCTGAAGCCTTATGTATCCACTAGAACATCTGTACCCTTGGTCCCTGAGCATCCAGCCCTCAGATTCTGACGTCTATGAGGTTGAACGAATACTTAATTCTCATTATACTAGAGGAGTTTTACAGTACTTGGTTAGGTGGAAGAAGTTCGCTGAGGAGGATGACACTTGGGAACCCTCTGCTAACCTGTCTGCCCCTTGGTTGATGTCATTGTATCATCGGAGGAATCCGGATTGTCCGAGGCCTTAAGCTGTGGATTAGCTTGCTTGAGGAGGGGGTCATGTCAGGATATAGATGGTTGCGTAATACACCTTTAACTGCCTTAACCAATCGTATCTGTACAACCCCTTTATATCACCTGACACACCTATATTCCTTGCTTAGTAATTTGTGTTCTACCTAGTAAGCACAGGTGTTTCCTAAGCTGCTTCTTTTCAAGGAGTTCCACTCTAAGGACATTCTGCATTTTATTGCTATATTGTCTATTTGTGTGAGCGCATCAACTAACATTCATTACTCTGGAAAGTGAACTTTCTACTTTACTTCAATTATTCTGCCAAACAATCAACACCTCTGTGATTGCCAAGTGAAGCCTCAAATACCTCAGCAGACTCCTACAGCAACGGACTCGCTTTGACAAATTAAAGGTACATATTTCTTTTCACTGTTGCCAAAAGTAATTTCGCTACACTTTATCAACTTTACAGACCGTATCTCACTAACCGTTGATCTCAGCTGCTGGTGACATCACACGCTGGGGAAACTCCAGTCACGGAACTTCAACTCCGCCCTCAATCTCGTTCAGTGTAGCAAGGAGCTGCAGCAGACACTGATCAACTTTGCACAGTGAAGATTAAAGTAAGTTACTGCAATTACCAACCTTACTAAAGTTCTTTACATTGACCAATCTGTCTCAGCTCTCAAGTGACATTCTTGTACATTGCTGCAAAGAAATTATCTATCACCTAACGTGTCAACAAAACTTGTTTATTTAATCTATCTGTTCAAATTGCAGATCAGATTCCCTCTTTTATCCAGTTACTTGAATAAGACACTGATTACACTGGTGACATTCTATAGCGTTCACTACAGTAATACGTGTGACAAACCCTCATTTTCTCTAACCTATGTATATATTTTAATTTAATAACCTAAGAAGTATTAGTGTTATTACATATCTGGTGTAACAGTAGTGTAAATTTAAAAAAAAAAAACTTTTTTGACTGTGAAACATCAGTCTGCTTGTATAATCTAATTGCAGTTGCCTTCCAGCGTGTGTGCCAGGCTCACAGCGTATACTGTGCCCACTTGCCCAGTGCCACCACTCATATCTGTTGTAACAGTAGTGTAAATTAAAAAAAAAAAAACTTTTTTGACTGTGAAACATCAGTCTGCTAGTGTAATCTAATTGCAGTTGCCTGCCTGCCAGCGTGTGTGCCAGGCTCACAGCGTATACTGTGCCCACTTGCCCAGTGCCACCACTCATATCTGGTGTAACAGTAGTGTAAATTTAAAAAAAAAAAAATTGTTGACTGTGAAACATCAGTCTGCTAGTGTAATCTAATTGCAGTTGTCTGCCTGCCAGCATGTGTGCCAGGCTCACAGCGTATACTGTGCCCACTTGCCCAGTGCCACCACTCATATCTGTTGTAACAGTAGTGTAAATTTAAAAAAAAAAAACTTTTTTGACTGTGAAACATCAGTCTGCTAGTGTAATCTAATTGCAGTTGCCTGCCTGCCAGCGTGTGTGCCAGGCTCACAGCGTATACTGTGCCCACTTGCCCAGTGCCACCACTCATATCTGTTGTAACAGTAGTGTAAATTTAAAAAAAAAACTTTTTGGACTGTGAAACATCAGTCAGCTAGTGTAATCTAATTGCAGATGCCTGCCTGCCAGCATGTGTGCCAGGCTCACAGCGTATACTGTGCCCACTTGCCCAGTGCCACCACTCATATCTGTTGTAACAGTAGTGTAATTTTTTTAAAAAAAAACTTTTTGGACTGTGAAACATCAGTCTGCTAGTGTAATCTAATTGCAGTTGCCTGCCTGCCAGTGTGTGTGTGCCAGGCTCACAGCATATACTGTGCCCACTTGCCCAGTGCCATCCCTCATATCTGTTGTAACAGTAGTGTAAATTAAAAAAAAAAACTTTTTTGACTGTGAAACATCAGTCTGCTAGTGTAATCTAATTGCAGTTGCCTGCCTGCCAGCGTGTGTGCCAGGCTCACAGTGTATACTGTGCCCACTTTCCCAGTGCCACCACTCATATCTGTTGTAACAGTAGTGTAAATTAAAAAAAAAAACACTTTTTTGACTGTGAAACATCAGTCAGCTAGTGCAATCTAATTGCAGATGCCTGCCTGCCAGCATGTGTGCCAGGCTCACACCGTATACTGTGCCCACTTGCCCAGTGCCACCACTCATATCTTGTTTAATGGTAGTGTAAGTGTACATTTAAAACAAAAAAAACGTTTTGGACTGTGAAACATCAGTCTGCTTTTTTGTGTCAGGCTCACAGCGTATACTGTGCCCACTTGCCCAGTGCCACCACTCATATCTTGTTTAATAGTAGTGTAAGTGTACATTTAAAACAAAAAAAACTTTTTGGACTGTGAAACATCAGTCTGCTTTTTTTGTGTCAGGCTCACAGCGTATACTCTGCCCACTTGCCCACTGCCACCACTCATATCTTGTTTAATAGTAGTGTAAGTGTAAATTTAAAAACAATTAAACTTTTTGGACTGTGAAACATCAGTCTGCTTTTTTGTGTCAGGCTCACAGCGTATACTGTGCCCAGTTACGCAGTGGCACCACTCATATCTTGTTTAATAGTAGTGTAAGTGTACATTTAAAAAAAAATGACAGGCAGAGGCAGGCCACCCCGCAGGTGCCGTCGTGGTCGTGGTGCTGTGATTCCCTTTGGCCCTAGAATAATGCCCAGTGTTCAGAGGCCACGAACCATGAACTTGAAAAGTTCTGAGGACATAGTTGACTTTTTAACACAGGACACCCAATCTTCTACAACTTCTTCTCTGAACCTTGACGCACCATCCTCCTCCAGCTTATCTTCGGGCACCTCTCAAGTTACCACTCGCCCGCCTGCCGCCACCACCAACACTAGCACCACAGCCGCTTCACTTGATCTGTCAGAGGAGTTATTTACACATAATTTGGAAGAAATGAGTGATGCGCAACCGTCATTGACAGATGATGTAGATAACAGTGATATGTCTCAGTCAGGCAGCATTACAGATATGGACGTACGGTGTGATGATGATGATGTTGTACCCGCTGCTACTTCCTTTGTTGATTTGTCAGATACAAGTGAAGCGGTTGATGATGACGATGCGTCTATGGATGTCACGTGGGTGCCCGCTAGAAGAGAAGAAGAAGAGGGGGAAAGTTCAGATGGGGAGACAGAGAGGAGGAGGAGGAGACGAGTTGGAAGCAGGGGGAGGTCGTCGCAAGGAGCTAGTGGCACAGTAAGACAGCATGCATCGGCACCCGGGGTCAGCCAGACAGCACGCCAATCAACGCATGCTGTTGCCACCACCAGAATGCCGTTATCACAGAGCTCAGCAGTGTGGCATTTTTTGTGTGTGTCTGCCTCTGACAAAAGTGATGCCATTTGCAACCTGTGCCAAAAGAAACTGAGTCGTGGGAAGTCCAACACCCACCTAGGTACAACTGCTTTGCGAAGGCACATGATTGCACATCACAAACGCCTATGGGATCAACACATGAGTACAAGCAGCACACAAACTCAAAGCCGCCATCCTCCTCCTGGTCCAGCATCTTCAGCCACGTCAACCACTGCTGTCCTCCTTGCCCCTCTCAACCATCCGCCACTCCGTCTCTCTTCCGGAACATTTCCTGCTCATCTGCCCACAGTCAGGTGTCTGTCAAGGACATGTTTGAGCGTAAGAAGCCAATGTCACAAAGTCACCCACTTGCCCGGCGTCTGACAGCTGGCTTGTCTGAACTCTTAGCCCGACAGCTTTTACCATACAAGCTGGTGGAGTCTGAGGCGTTCCAAAAATTTGTAGCTATTGGGACACCGCAGTGGAAGGTACCCGGCCGAAATTTCTTTTCACAAAAGGCAATCCCCAACCTGTACTCGATTGTGCGAAAGGAAGTAATGGCATGTCTGGCACAGAGTGTTGGGGCAAGGGTCCATCTGACCACTGATAGCTGGTCTGCAAAGCATGGTCAGGGCAGGTATATCACCTACACTGTGCATTGGGTAAACCTGCTGATGGCTGACAACCATGGAATGCTTGGCTCTGCAGAGTTGGTGACACTGCCACGACTTGCAGGCAGGCCTGCTGCCAGCTCCTCTACTCCTCCTACTTCATCCTCTTCCATAACCTCCTCGGCTGAGTCCTCTTCTGCTGCTGCGTCTTGCTCCACATCAATGGCACCCCCCAGCTCCCCAAGTACTATTCCACATCCCGGATATGGCAGTGTCACGCCGTTTTGGGGTTGACTTGCCTGAAAGCAGAGAGTCACATCGGACCAGCACTCCTGTTCGCCCTGAACCCACAGGTGGATCAGTGGCTGACTGCGCACCAACTGGAGATCGGCAAAGTGGTTCCTGACAACGGAAGTAATTTGTTGGCGGCATTGAAAATGGGCAAGTTGACACATGTGCCGTGCATGGCACATGTGTGTAATCTGATCGTACAACG
Source organism: Bombina bombina (assembly GCF_027579735.1). Taxonomy (NCBI): domain Eukaryota; kingdom Metazoa; phylum Chordata; class Amphibia; order Anura; family Bombinatoridae; genus Bombina; species Bombina bombina. Next base: position 1,094,730,329 of record NC_069499.1, read on the forward strand.
CTTTGTGCATAAGTACTAAGGCTTACAGGACGTCCTGAAGCAGGCCAGGAAGGTGTGTGGCCATTTGAGGCATTCCTACATGGCCATGGCGCACTTTTCAGAAATCCAGCGGCAAAACAACATGCCAGTGAGGCGCTTGATTTGTGACAGCCCGACACATTGGAATTCAACACTCCTAATGTTCGACCGCCTGCTCCAACAAGAAAAAGCCGTAAACCAGTATTTGTATGACCGGGGTGCTAGGACAGCCTCTGCGGAGCTGGGAATTTTTTTGCCACGTACTGGACGCTCATGCGCAATGCCTGTAGGCTCATGTGTCCTTTTGAGGAGGTTACAAACCTAGTCAGTCGCACTGAAGGCACCATCAGTGACATCATACCATTTGTTTTCTTCCTGGAGCGTGCCCTGCCAAGAGTGCTGGATCAGGCCGTAGATGAGCGTGAAGAGGAAGAGGAAGAGTTGTGGTCACCATCACCACCAGAAACAGCCTTATCAGCATCGCTTGCTGGACCAGAGGCAACGCTGGAAGAGGATTGTGAGGAAGAGGAGTCAGAGGAGGAATGTGGCTTTGAGGAGGAGGAGGAAGACCAACCACAACAGGCATCGCAGGGTGCTCGTTGTCACCTATCTGGTACCTGTGGTGTTGTACATGGCTGGGGGGAAGAAGATACCTTCAGTGAGATCACTGAGGACGAAGAACGGGACATGAGTAGCTTGGCATCCAACCTTGTGCAAATGGGGTCTTTCATGCTGTCGTGCCTGTTGAGGGACCCTCGTATAAAAAAGCTGAAGGAGAACGACCTGTACTGGGTGTCCACTCTACTAGACCCCCGGTATAAGCATAAAGTGCCTGAAATGTTACCGAATTACTGCAAGTCGGAAAGGATGCAGCAGTTCCAAAATAAATTAAAAGTATGCTTTACACAGCGTATAAGGTGATGTCACAGCACAATGGGAATATAACAGGGGAAGAGGTGAAAGTAATCCTCTGACTCCCACGACCACACCGGCAAGGACAGGACGCATTACAGACGTGTTGTTGATGGAGGACATGCAGAGCTTTTTAAGTCCTATGCATCGCCACAGCCCTTCGGGGTCCACCCTCAGAGTACGACTCAACCGACAGGTAGCAGACTACCTCGCCTTAACTGCAGATATCAACACTCTGAGGAGCGATGAACCCCTTGACTACTGGGTGTGCAGGCTTGACCTGTGGCCTGAGCTATCCCAATTTTCGATAGAACTTCTGGCCTGCCCCACTTCAAGTGTTCTGTCAGAAAGGACCTTCAGTGCAGCAGGAGGTATTGTCACTGAGAAGTCTAGATTACCTCACCTTTATTAAGATGAATGAGGGATGGATTCCAAAGGGACTGACATTGGGCGATACATTCAAGTAAAAAAGGCCTGATGAGATGAGCTACCTTGAGCTAAAAATGGTCCACACGCTGCTGTATTTTATCTTTGAATGCCGGATGACTTGCGTGACTTATCCGCCACCAACTAGGGTTCAAGCCACAATGTTTTAGGGCACTTTCTGCCTGGGAAACAAACATCAATTTTTCTGGCCCCTGCTACAGCAGCGGCTGCAACAATACCTAATTTTTCAGGCATGTATACATGCCAAATTTTTCTGCCCTCTGGTGCTGCACTGTGGCTTCAAAAACCACACCACTCATATCTGGTGGCACAGTAGATTGCACGCACAGTGCCCAAATTTGAAGTAGGAGGACCGACCAAGCATCTTTTCCCATCTCCCGGTTCCTAAAATCCATGCCATATACACGTCCCCTGATAGGGGACGTAACAGGGATTAAACTGGTCAGAATAGTACTACTTAACACACCACTCATATCTGGTAGCACAGTAGATTGCACGCGCAGTGCCCCAAATTTGAAGTAGGAGGCCCGACCAAGCATCTTTTTCCATCTCCCGGTTCCTAAAATCCATGCCATATACACGTCCCCTGATAGGGGACGTAACAGGGATTAAACTGATCAGAATACTACTACTTAACACACCACTCATATCTGGTGGCACAGTAGATTGCACGCGCAGTGCCCCAAATTTGAAGTAGGAGGACCGACCAAGCATCTTTTTCCATCTCCCGGTTCCTAAAATCCATGCCATATACACGTCCCCTGATAGGGGACGTAACAAGGATTAAACTGATCAAAATAGTACTACTTAACACACCACTTATATCTGGTGGCACAGTAGATTGCACGCGCAGTGCCACAAATTTGAAGTAGGAGGACCGACCAAGCATCTTTTTCCATCTCCCGGTTCCTAAAATCCATGCCATATACACGACCCCTGATAGGGGACGTAACAGGGATTAAACTGATCAGAATAGTACTACTTAACACACCACTCATATCTGGTGGCACAGTAGATTGCATGCAGTGCGCTGACAAAATGCAGAAGGACATTTGGCAGACGGACATTTAGCAGACGGACATTTGGCAGACAGACATTTGGCCGACAGACAGAAAGCTAAAGAATGTTCAGATGTCGGCCGAGGGCAGATATGTTCCAAAGTGCTCTGTTCTAATCAGAGCCTCGGGCACCGCAACTGCCTCTGGGAACCTTACCATGAGTCCCAGACCGCTCGTCTTGTAATTCTCTGTCTTGGGAATTATCTATCTATCTATCTATCAAATCTATCTATTTATCTATGAAATCTATCTATCTATCTATCGTATCTATCAAATGTATCTATTGCATCTATTGATCTATCTATCTAATCTATGTATCTATCTATCAAATCTATCTATCTCGTGGCCGGACTGTTATCTGACAGCCACTTGTGTTTCAGCCATGCCATATACATATTCATGCCATATACATGTCCCCTGATAAAGGACGTAACAGGGATTAAACTGATCAGAATAGTACTACTTAACCCAACCACTCATATCTGGTGGCACAGTAGATTGCATACGCAGTGCCCCAAATTTGAAGTAGGAGGACTGACCAAACATCTTTTTCCATCTCCCGGTTCCTAAATTCCATGCCATATACACGTCCCATTTCGGCCGAGGGCAGATACAGAGTTCCAGAGTGCTCTGTTCTAATCAGAGCCTCGGGCGCCGCAACTGCCTATGGGAACCTTACCATAAGTCACAGACTGCAATTCTTGTAATTCTCTGTCTTGGAAATTATCTATCTATCAAATCTATCTATTTATCTATCAAATCTATCTATCGTATCTATCAAATGTATCTTTTGCATCTATTGATCTATCTATCTATCTATCTAATCTATGTATCTATGTATCTATCTATCAAATTTATCTATCTCGTGGCCGGACTGTGTTTCGGCCATGATAGGGGACGTAACAGGGATTAAACTGATCAGAATAGTACTGCTTAACACACCACTCATATCTGGTGGCACAGTAGATTGCATGCGCAGTGCCACAAATTTGAAGTAGGAGGACCGACCAAGCATCTTTTTCCATCTCCCGGTTCCTAAAATCCATGCCATATACACGTCCCCTGATAGGGGACGTAACAGGGATTAAACTTATCAGAATAGTACTACTTAACACACCACTCATATCTGGTGGCACAGTAGATTGCACGCGGTGCTCTGACAAAATGCAGACGGACATTTGGCAGTTGGACATTTGGCAGATGGACATTTGGCCGACAGACAGAAAGCTAAAGAATGTTCTGATTTCGGCCGAGGGCAGATACGTTCCAGAGTGCTCTGTTCTAATCAGAGCCTCGGGCGCCGCAACTGCCTCTGGGAACCTTACCATGGGTCTCAGACTGCACGTCTTGTAATTCTCTGTCTGGGAAATTATCTATCTATCAAATCTATCTATTTATTTATCAAATCTATCTATCTAGCTATCAAATGTATCTATTGCATCTATTGATCTATCTATCTATCTATCTATCTATCTATCTATCAATCTATCTAATCTATGTATCTATCTATCAAATCTATCTATAATCTATATATCTGATTATCTTTTGCTGATCATCTGTTGTTGACTATTTTTGTATATTGTTTTTATACCTTGTTTTACTGTTTTTATTGTTTTTCATGGATCCATGATTTGCATTGTTTTTAGATATTGTTATTAAATATTAATATTTTAGTACACTTACTTGTAGTGCTATTCCCGTCTGCCTCCGGCTTGGTAGGCGCTTGGGGATTCCCCTTTCTTTACTTGGCATCTATTGATCTATCTATCTAATCTATGTATCTATCTATCTATCTATCTATCTATCTATCTATCTATCTATCAAATCTATCTATCTCGTGGCCGGACTGTTATCTGACAGCCACTTGTGTTTCGGCTATGCCATATACATATCCATGCCATATACAAGTCCCCTGATTGGGGACGTAACAGGGATTAAACTGATCAGAATAGTACTACTTAACACACCACTCATGTCTGGTGGCACAGTAGATTGCACATGCAGTGCCACAAATTTGAAGTAGGAGGACCGACCAAGCATCTTTTTCAATCTCCCGGTTCCTAAAATCCATGCCATATACACGTCCCCTGATAGGGGACCTAACAGGGATTACACTGATAGGAATAGTACTACTTAACACACCTTATAATAATGCAGAGAGAGGCAAGAGTCAGAGGAGGAAGGTGGCTTTGAGGAGGTGGAAGACCAAACACAGCAGGCGTCCCAGGGGGCTTGTTGTCACCTTTCGGGGACCCTTGGTGTTGTACGTGGCTGGGTGGAGGAAGAGACCTTCAATGACATCAGTGAGGACAAGGAACGGGACATGGCTAGCTTGATATCCAACCTTGTGCAAATGGGGAGTTTGTGGTTGTGCAAATGGACTGTTTTCGGTTGTTTGCGGTGCGTTAAACAGGGAGTTTGGTCTGTCACTGTGAAGCGGGCGTAACCCTTACACTACATGATCGATACAACATCATACCTGATGTTTTAAAGCACGTTATTCCAAACAATTTAGGAATGTTAGGTTATTTATGCCCTTTATGGATTAAAACCAGACTCTGCATCAACTATGTAATTTTCCATGGGAGTTTTGCCATGGATCCCCCTCCAGCATGCCACAGTCCAGGTGTTAGTACCCTTGAAACAACTTTTCCATCACTAGAAAGAGTCCCTGTGGGTTTTAAAATTCGCCTGCCTATTGAAGTCTATGGTGGTTCGCCCGGTTCAACAGTTCGCGAACAGTTGCGGAAGTTCGTGTCCGCCGTTCGCGAACGCAAATTTTTAGGTTCGCGACATCACTATTCTCCAGCTGACTGATAATGACAACAACTCCTTTCTGTGTATATTAGTATGGATTCAGGGTGAGGTGACCTTTAAGAAAACACAAGGCTTCTCATAGTGCAGATGTGACTGGTATCTGTGGTGACTTCAAATAAATGTGAAAAACTAGTACAAACATTTGAGTATGCACTGTGTAATCCTGCAAGCAGGCAGGCTGGATATTATAGACACCAGCTGTCTAAACTGATCAGTCAGTTTGGTCTCCCTGAAAGGATCTTCAAAATGATGTGGCAAATAAGAATGATGTGGAGTGCTTCAAATTGTGTATAAGTAGTGAAAAAGGAGAACTACTGTACTTAAACACTAATTTATTGTAGTAAAATCATATAAAAAAGCATGCAACGTGTTTCTCAGCTGGCTGGCTGTTTCATCAGGCATATTGAAGGCATAATTTATCAGGCATAATTTACTACATAATTTTATTATATCAACACTAATTTTTGCACCCTCTGTCAACTTCCTAGTTATAGGATTTTGCTCTTTACACATACAGGGAGTGCAGAATTATTAGGCAAATGAGTATTTTGACCACATCATCCTCTTTATGCATGTTGTCTTACTCCAAGCTGTATAGGCTCGAAAGCCTACTACCAATTAAGCATATTAGGTGATGTGCATCTCTGTAATGAGAAGGGGTGTGGTCTAATGACATCAACACCCTATATCAGGTGTGCATAATTATTAGGCAACTTCCTTTCCTTTGGCAAAATGGGTCAAAAGAAGGACTTGACAGGCTCAGAAAAGTCAAAAATAGTGAGATATCTTGCAGAGGGATGCAGCACTCTTAAAATTGCAAAGCTTCTGAAGCGTGATCATCGAACAATCAAGCGTTTAATTCAAAATAGTCAACAGGGTCGCAAGAAGCGTGTGGAAAAACCAAGGTGCAAAATAACTGCCCATGAACTGAGAAAAGTCAAGCGTGCAGCTGCCAAGATGCCACTTGCCACCAGTTTGGCCATATTTCAGAGCTGCAACATCACTGGAGTGCCCAAAAGCACAAGGTGTGCAATACTCAGAGACATGGCCAAGGTAAGAAAGGCTGAAAGACGACCACCACTGAACAAGACACACAAGCTGAAACGTCAAGACTGGGCCAAGAAATATCTCAAGACTGATTTTTCTAAGGTTTTATGGACTGATGAAATGAGAGTGAGTCTTAATGGGCCAGATGGATGGGCCTGTGGCTGGATTGGTAAAGGGCAGAGAGCTGCATTTCGACTCAGACGCCAGCAAGGTGGAGGTGGAGTACTGGTTTGGGCTGGTACCATCAAAGATGAGCTTGTGGGGCCTTTTCGGGTTGAGGATGGAGTCAAGCTCAACTCCCAGTCCTACTGCCAGTTTCTGGAAGACACCTTCTTCAAGCAGTGGTACAGGAAGAAGTCTGCATCCTTCAAGAAAAACATGATTTTCATGCAGGACAATGCTCCATCACACGCGTCCAAGTACTCCACAGCGTGGCTGGCAAGAAAGGGTATAAAAGAAGAAAATCTAATGACATGGCCTCCTTGTTCACCTGATCTGAACCCCATTGAGAACCTGTGGTCGATCATCAAATGTGAGATTTACAAGGAGGGAAAACAGTACACCTCTCTGAACAGTGCCTGGGAGGCTGTGGTTGCTGCTGCACGCAATGTTGATGATGAACAGATCAAAACACTGACAGAATCCATGGATGGCAGGCTTTTGAGTGTCCTTGCAAAGAAAGGTGGCTATATTGGTCACTGATTTGTTTTTGTTTTGTTTTTGAATGTCAGAAATGTATATTTGTGAATGTTGAGATGTTATATTGGTTTTACTGGTAAAAATAAATAATTGAAATGGGTATATATTTGTTTTTTGTTAAGTTTCCTAATAATTAGGCACAGTAATAGTCACCTGCACACACAGATATCCCCCTAAAATAGCTATAACTAAAAACAAACTAAAAACTACTTCCAAAACTATTCAGCTTTGATATTAATGAGTTTTTTGGGTTCATTGAGAACATGGTTGTTGTTCAATAATAAAATTAATCCTCAAAAATACAACTTGCCTAATAATTCTGCACTCCCTGTAAAGTAATAATGTCCCCTCTCAATCACTAGAGAAAACAAACCCAGTTTGGCTAGCCTCTCCTCATAGCTTAAATTATCCATTTCCCTTTTTAGTTTTGTGGCCCTTCTCTAAACTTTGTCTATCTCTCCAATTTCTTTTTTTGAGATTGGTCCCCAGAACTGCACTCCATACTAAAGGTGAGGTCTTATCAGGGATTTATAGAAGTATGCTTCCCTCCCTTGCATCAATGCCTCCTTTAATACATACTAGTATCTCATTAGCTTTAAAAGCCACTGCCCTGCATTGTGCACCCATCTTTAGCTTGTTATCTATCACTTATCCCAAATCCCTTTCCATCTCTGTTTGGCTAAGTCTAGTCAGTCCCATTTAAATAATAGGCTGTCTGCTTATTTTTACTTTCAAAATGTAGAACCTTGCATTTTCCAGTATTAAATCTTACTTTAAATTTACCTGCCCACAGTACGCAACCCCTAAAAATAGAACTCGAAGGGAGGAGGACAAACATGTTTAGAGTCCCTTTAACACAGCAGCCAATAGTTCCCTATGATTTTTTTAATTTAACTGATGATGATTATGACTAACACAAAGCTGGAAGGCAGGAACAGGAGAGATAGCAGCAGTTACTAGCTAGGTCTCACAGTACATAAACCTTATAAGGACAAACATGTTTCTAGAATCCCTTGGCCACAGGAACCAAGAGATTGCAACAATTCTTTACTTTAAATGATGTTGACCCACACAGAACAGGAAGAGGACAGGAGGCAGCAGGCAGCAGTTACTGAACTAGGTTGGCCTACAGTACACAAATCCCCAAAATACACTTTTTAATGGAGGAGGACAAAAACATGCTTATAGTCCCTTAGATATAGCGGCAAGTTTGCTATGATTTTTTTAGGTTAATTTATAATCACCATCTCAGGGCAGGATCAGGAGAGGCAGCAGAAGGCAGCAGAGTTGTGTGCTTTGAGGTAGGCCTCAAAGCATACAAACCTCAAAAATACACCTCCAAGGGAGGAGGACAAACATATGCTTAAAGTCCCTTGGTCACAGAACCCAGCAGTTCCCAAAGGATTATGTTTTAAAGGAGGATGATCACCATGGAGCAGGAAGGGCAGAAGCAGGAGTGAAAAAAAAAAATGCAAAATCAATTGGTGCAAAGCTAGAGGTAGGGTAACTTAGGTTTGTAATGGTAAATTTGAGAAATGCCATTTGCTCAATAAGCTGCAGTCACATTTTTTTTACCGTTGAGACTTCAGTATATTGCCAGTTAATGAAAACACTTGCTCACCTTGCACAGTGGATGGGGGCCAAGAGCCAATCTCCTGAGCTACTCTAGCCAGGTCATGCCACACAATCCTCTTGTCATTTAAATAGCTCAGAGGGTCTGCTGTAGGGGGAAAAGTTAAGCCTTTACCTTTTCTGATGTACTTGTACACTAGTGATGTCGCGAACAGTTCACCGGAGAACAGTTCCCGGCGATCTTAGCGCGTTCGCGTTCGCCGCGGCAGGCGAACATATGCGATGTTCGATCCGCCCCCTATTCGTCATCATTGAGTAAACTTTGACCCTGTATCTCACAGTCTGCAGACACATTTCAGCCAATCAGCAGCAGACACTCCCTCCCAGACCCTCCCAGCTCCTGGGCAGCAGCCATTTTAGATTCATTACGATCCTGCATTCTTAGTGAGAGGAGGTTTAGTGCTGCTGCTGGTGATTTTATAGGGAAATTGATAGCTAGGCTAGTGTATTCAGTGAAGGACTAAGCTAATCTCTGCTGTAAGGACAGCACCCCAAAAAGCCCTTTTTAGGGCTAGAATTTAAGTGTTTTTTTGTTGTTTGTTTTTTGTAATCTAATTGCATTTGCCTGCCTGTCAGCCTGTGTGTCTGGCTCACAGCATATACTGTGATTAATTGCTCTGTGCCACCACTGATATCTGGTTTAACATTAGTGTAAATTAAAAAAAAAAACTTTTACATCAGTTTGCTAGTGTAATCTAATTTCATTTTCCATCAGGCCTTTGTGTCAGGCCCACAGCATATACTGTGGTTAATTGCTCTGTGCCACCACTGATATCTGGTGTAACATTAGTGTAAATTAAAAAAAACTTTTACATCAGTTTGCTAGTGTAATCTAATTTCATTTTCCATCAGGCCTGTGTGTCAGGCCCACAGCATATACTGTGATTATTTGCTCTGTGCCACCACTGATATCTGGTGTAACATTAGTGTAAATTTAAAAAAAAAATTTTTACATCAGTTTGCTAGTGTAATCTAATTTCATTTTCCATCAGGCCTGTGTTTCAGGCCCACAGCATATACTGTGATTAATTGCTCTGTGCCACCACTGATATCTAGTGTAACATTAGTGTAATTTTTTTTAAAAAAACTTTTACAACAGTTTGCTAGTGTAATCTAATTTCATTTTCCATCAGGCCTGTGTGTCAGGCCCACAGCATATACTGTGATTAATTGCTCTGTGCCACCACTGATATCTAGTGTAACATTAGTGTAATTTTTTTTAAAAAAACTTTTACAACAGTTTGCTAGTGTAATCTAATTTAATTTTCCATCAGGCCTGTGTGTCAGGCCCACAGCATATACTGTGCCTAATTGCTCTGTTTTCCACCACTGATATCTGGTGTAACATTAGTGTAAATTTAAAAAAAAAAAACTTTTACATCAGTTTGCTAGTGTAATCTAATTTCATTTTCCATCAGGCCTGTGTGTCAGGCCCACAACATATAGTGTGATTAATTGCTCTGTGCCACCACTGATATCTGGTGTAACATTAGTGTAAATTTAAAAAAAAAACTTTTACATCAGTTTGCTAGTGTAATCTAATTTCATTTTCCATTAGGCCTGTGTGTCAGGCCCACAGCATATACTGTGATTAATTGCTCTGTGCCACCACTGATATCTAGTGTAACATTAGTGTAAATTTAAAAAAAAAAAAAAAAACTTTTACATAAGTTTGCTAGTGTAATCTTATTTCATTTTCCATCAGGCCTGTGTGTCAGGCCCACAGCATATACTGTGATTAATTGCTCTGTGCCACCACTGATATCTAGTGTAACATTAGTGTAAATTTTTTAAAAAAAACTTTTACATCAGTTTGCTAGTGTAATCTTAATTTCATTTTCCATCAGGCCTGTGTGTCAGGCCCACAGCATATACTGTGCCTAATTGCTCTGTTTTCCACCACTCATATCTGGTGTAACATTAGCGTAATTTTTTTTATAAAAAACTTTTACATCAGTCTGCTAGTGTAATCTAATTGCAGTTGCCAGGCCAGCCTGCCACTGCCAGCCTCAGTGCCACCACTCATATCTGGTGTAACATTAGTGTAAATTTTGTTATTTTTTTTTACATCAGTCTGCTAGTGTTATTTAATTGTAGTTGCCAGGCCAGCCTGCCACTAGTGCCAGCTTGTGTGTCAGGCTCCCAGCATATACTGTGCCTACTTCCATCCTCAGTGCCACCACTCATATCTGTTGTAACATTAGTGTAACTTTTTTTAAAAAAAAGTTTTACATCAGTCTGCTAATGTTATTTAATTTTAGTTGCCAGGCCAGCCTGCCACTAGTGCCAGCCTGTGTGTCAGGCTCCCAGCATATACTGTGCCTACTTCCATGCTCAGTGCCACCACTCCTATCTGTTGTAACATTAGTGTAAATTTTTTTTTAAAAAAACTTTTACATCAGTCTGCTAGTGTTATTTAATTTTAGTTGCCAGGCCAGCGTGCCACTAGTGCCAGCCTGTGTGTCAGGCTCCCAGCATATACTGTGCATACTTCCATCCTCAGTGCCACCACTCCTATCTGGTGTAACATTAGTGTACATTTAAAAAAAAAAAAAACTTTTACATCAGTCTGCTAGTGTTATAGTGTTATTTAATTTTATTTGCCAGGCCAGCCTGCCACTAGTGCCAGCCTGTGTGTCAGGCTCCCAGCATATACTGTGCCTACTTCCATCCTCAGTGCCACCACTCCTATCTGTTGTAACATTAGTGTAAATTTTGTAAAAAAAAAATCTTTTACATCAGTCTGCTAGTGTTATTTAATTGCAGTTGCCAGGCCAGCCTGCCACTAGTGCCAGCCTGTGTGTCAGGCTCCCAGCATATACAGTGCCTACTTCCATCCTCAGTGCCACCACTCATATCTGGTGTAACATTAGTGTATCTTTTAAAAAAAAATTTTTTTACATCAGTCTTCTAGTGTTATTTAATTTTAGTTGCCAGGCCAGCCTGCCACTAGTGCCAGCCTGTTTGTCAGGCTCCCAGCATATACTGTGCCTACTTCCATCCTCAGTGCCACCACTCATATCTGTTGTAACATTAGTGTAACTTTTTTTTTTAAAAAAAAAACTTTTACATCAGTCTGCTAGTGTTATTTAATTTTAGTTGCCAGGCCAGCCTGCCACTAGTGCCAGCCTGTGTGTCAGGCTCCCAGCATATACTGTGCCTACTTCCATCCTCAGTGCCACCACTCCTATCTGTTGTAACATTAGTGTAATTTTTTTTATTTTTTTTTACATCAGTCTGCTAGTGTTAATTGCAGTTGCCTGCCTGCCAGCGTGTGTGCCAGGCCCACTTTCCAACTAGTGCCACCAATCATATTTGTTATAACAGTAGTGTAAATATTTTAAAAAAAAAACTTTTTTGACTGTGAAACATCAGTCTGTTAGTGTAATCTAATTGAAGTTGCCTGCCTGCCAGCATGTGTGCCATGCCCACTTGCCAAGTTTATGGCACCACTCATATTTGTTGTAACAGTAGTGTAAATATTTCAAATAAAAACTTTTTTGACTGTGAAACATCAGTCTGCTAGGGCAATCAAATTGCAGTTGCCTGCCTGCCAGCGTGTGTGCCAGGCCCACTTGCCAACTAGTGCCACCAATCATATTTGTTATAACAGTATTGTAAATATTTTAAAAAAAAACTTTTTTGACTATGAAACATCAGTCAGCTAGTGTAATCTAATTGAAGTTGCCTGCCTGCCAGCGTGTGTGCCAGGTCCACTTGCCAACTAGTGCCACCAATCATATACGTTGTAACAGTAGTATAAATATTTAAAATAAAAAAAATTTGGACTGTGAAACATCAGTCTGCTATTGTAATCTTATTGCATTTGCCTGCCTGCCTGCCAGTGTGTTTGCCAGGCCCATTTGCCAACTAGTGCCACCACTCATATTTGTTATAACAGTAGTGTAAATATTTTAAAAAAAAATTTGACTGTGAAACATCAGTCTGCTATTGTAATCTAATTGAAGTTGCCTGCCTGCCTGCCTGCCAGCGTGTGTTCCAGACCCACTTGCCAAGTTAGTGGCACCACTCATATTTGTTGTAACAGTAGTTTAAATATTTAAAAAATAAACATTTTTGACTGTGAAACATCAGTCTGCTTTTTTGTGTCAGGCTCACAGCCTATACTGTGCCCACTTGCCCACTGCCACCACTCATATCTTTTTTAATAGTAGTGTAAGTGTACATTTAAAAAAAATAAACTTTTTTGATTGTGAAACATCAGTCTGCTTTTTTGTGTCAGGTTCACAGCGTATACTGTGCCCACTTGCCCAGTTCCACCACTCATATCTTGTTTAATAGTAGTGTAAGTGTACATTTAAAAAAAATAAACTTTTTGGATTGTGAAACATCAGTCTGCTTTTTTGTGTCAGGCTCACAGCGTATACTGTGCCCACTTGCCCAGTACCACCACTCATATCTTGTTTAATAGTAGTGTAAGGGTACATTTAAAAAAAATTAACTTTTTGGATTGTGAAACATCAGTCTGCTTTTTTGTGTCAGGCTCACAGCGTATACTGTGCCCACTTGCCCAGTGGCACCACTCATATTTTGTTTAATAGTAGTGTAAGTGTACATTTAAAAAAAAAATGACAGGCAGAGGCAGGCCACCCCGCAGGTGCCGTCGTGGTCGTAGTGCTGTGATTCCCTTTGACCCTAAAACTATGCACAGTGTTCAGAGGCCACGTGCAATGAACACGAAAAGTTCTGAGGAGGACCTAGTTGAATGGCTAACACAGGACACCCAATCTTCTACAGCTTCCGCTCGTAACCTTGACGCACCATCCACCTCCAGCTTAGCTTCGGGCACCTCTCAAGTGACCAGTGCCACTCGCCCGCCTGCCGCCACCACCAACACTAGCACCACAGCCGCTTCACTTGATCTGTCAGAGGAGTTATTGACACATCAGTTGGAAGAAATGAGTGATGTGCAACCATCATTGACAGAGGATGTAGATAACAGTGATATGTCTCAGTCAGGCAGCATTACAGACATGGACGTAGGTGTGATGATGATGGTGATGTTGTACCCGCTGCTGCTTCCTTTGTTGATTTAGTGAAGAAGTTGAAGCAGCACCAACTTAAAGTATTCTTTATATTTTTATTGCATCAGAGACATAAAAACAACGACGTTTCGGTCAGAACCTGACCTTAATCATGTTATACAAACAAATGACAAAACCACTCCTTATGTAGCCATAATAGGCGGGGTTACTACCTGTACAGGTGTGAGACTAATAATTAAACCTCTGTGTCTATACATCAGGGAGATTTTCCTTCATGCTCCCTCTAGTGGTTAAGTCAATTTCCTCTTATCAACTTATAGTAACCTGGAAGATACAATATAACATACATATTCATTAATATAGTGATCATCCTAAGTTAGTACATACATATTAATATATACAAAATTTACATAGTCTGTCCAAACATACAGAATGTTATTCATAATCTAAATAATTCATAATCACTAACAACAGAAAAATGAGGAACTTAAACAAAAATCCTATACAGCTTTTCTCTAATAGGTGGAGCCAATAACAAAGTTTTATAGAGTGTCAGTACAGTTATTCAAATGGTTATTGAAGGGTAATTTGCCAATCTATTTCCTTATTCATTCCATGGGGTATAAGTGATTGTAAGGTGTATATCCAGTATGTTTCCCTTGATTTTAAAATTTGCTGTCTATCACCCCCTCTCCTAGGTTTTCTTATCTGTTCTATAACCTGATATCTCAACTGTGAAATAGTATGTCCTGCCTGTAGAAAGTGGTTTGATACAGGAGCATCCCTATTATTGCAACGTATATTGGACTTATGTTCCACAATCCGGTCCCTTACCCTTCTGGTGGATTCACCTATATAAATCTTAGAACACGGACATTTAATTAAATATATTACATAATCTGTGTTACATGTAAAGAAACCTGGAATTTTAAATTTTCTACCAGTTAGCGGGTGTGAAAAGGAATCCCCTTTGATTATATTGCCACAATTGTAGCAGCCCAGGCATGGAAAACAACCTAGTTTGGGGGTAGAGATATATGTCTGTGTTTGTTTCTTGCCAGACCCCAAGTCTGCTCTTACTAGGGCATCCTTTAGATTCCTACATCTCCTGTATGCAGGCATGGGGGGCACCTCAAATTCTTTTTTTTTAGGATTGAGGTTTTTAATAATAGGCCAATGTCTTTTAATTACTTTATTAATCTCTGTACTTAGTGTGTTATATTGAGAAACAAATACCATACGTTTATCATCCTGTTTATCTTTTACTTTAGTACCCCTAAGGATAGAATGTCTAGGAATCTTGTTAACCTCTTCAATCTGTTTCTGTATTAGGGATTTAGGAAAGCCCCTTTCAATAAACATATTTCCCATTTCCATTAGTCTGGTCTGTACCTTGTCCTCATCTGAAACTATTTTCTTCACTCTCAATAATTGACTCTTGGGTAGACTTCTTATACGTGGTGGTGGATGAGTACTCTCAAACCTTAAGAGACTATTTCTATCACTTTCTTTTCTATAGATATCCACCTCAAGTAGCCTCCCATTTTTTATCACAGTAGTGTCAAGGAAAGCTAAATTTGATGTGTCTAGTGGATACATTAAGATCTGCTACAAATTCCTGTAGGGAGTCGATGTCGCCCCCCCATATGCCAAATACATCATCTATGTACCTGAACCAACATAATCCATACTGTAAAAACAGTCTATTCTTGTACACGAACTTCTCCTCATATATACTCATGAAGATGTTGGCATATGTGGGGGCGACATTCGACCCCATAGCAGTACCTTGACACTGTAAGTAATATTGGTCCTTAAAGAGAAAATAATTACAATACAATACCAATTGGAGTAATTCCAATATAAATTCACATTGAATTGTAGATAGTATACCATTCATGCAAACAGCCTGTTTAATGGCTCCAAGGCCACTCACATGTGTGATTGACGTATATAAGCTGTTTACATCAAGGGTATATAAAATGAATTTATCACTCTCCATCCCCAATTCCTCAAGTTTAGTAAGGAAGTCTCCTGTATCTTTAAGGTAGGACATTGTCTGCATAGCCAGTGGTCTGAGAACTTTATCTAAATAGATAGAAACATTTGTCAATAATGAGTTAGTACTAGCCACAATAGGGCGGCCTGGAGGTGCCTCCCTATTTTTGTGTATCTTGGGCAACGTATAGAACACAGGTGTTACATATTTTTCAGGTACAAAAAATCTATGTTCTTTTTCTGTTATTAAACCGTTCACCATTGCCTTATTGATACACTTAATCAGTTCACGTTTAACTTCTAGACTTGGGTCTCTATTCAGTGGTTTATAAATTTCTTTATCACCTAGTTGTCCCTCAATTTCCTAAACATAATATACCCTGTCTAGGATAACTGTGGCCCCGCCCTTATCCGCAGGTTTACAAATGATATCAACATTGTTCTTTAAGTTAGTCAAAGCATTATTCTCTACCTTTGTGAAATTACCCTGTAAGTATTTATTCCCCCCAATTGGGGCCTTGTTCTTTTTCTTTAATAAATCAATATCTCTTAGGACAAGCTGCATAAAAGTTTCAACACTATTGTTACATACAGATGGATTAAAGTTACTTTTAACTCTCAAATTTAAATTCTTAAGTGATAACACATTATCATCACGCAACACTGCAGCATCTACATTTTGATTATCCCCAAGGGGTGACTATATCTGTCCAAAAAAAGTCTTTAGCTTCATGTTACGAAAAAAGTAATGAAGGTCCTTATGCAGTGTAAAAAAATCACACTTTGATACCAGAAAAAAAGACAGTCCCTTGTTAATCACATTTTTCTCTACATCTGTTAAGGAATAGTTAGAGATGTTTACCGTCAATTCCGCCTGCCTTGATACCGTGTCTGCCTCTGCGATTTTTTCTCCGTTTTTTTCCCTTTGGGACCAGTATTCGTTGTACCTGTGCTTGTTTTTCCGGTGGTGTTTCCTACCACCTCTGCGGTATCTTCTGAGTCCCCCGACGACGAGTCGTTCGTTGATGACGTTGACGTAGAGCTTACGCCTGTGTCGCGTGTGCAACGTTGTCGTTTCCAATTGGTAAAGCCCTGTCGCCTTCTATCATCGTGAGGGGTATCCACAGACCATCTGTATACGGAACCATTCCGGTAATCTTCTTCATCCCTCTGAAATTTCTGGCGTTTCCGGGTCTAAATTATTTTTTTCATCTCCAATATGGAGAAAAACATTTCAGAGACACAGACTTTTGCTTACAGTGACCTGGAAGCAGCACGCATCACTACTTTGGTGCGAGGTTCGAGGAACTTTTTACAAACTGCACCTACGGAAATATCAACTAAGGAATATGAGAAACTGTCTAAAAAGAATTTGTCCTATGGTCTCCATGCGACTACATTAGCTGAATACCATAGGGTACGCCGGATCCCAAGAGGCCTTCGCATAATCGTGAGACCTACACTCCTGAGGGAGAATAAGGAGTACTGTGAAAAGTTTACACACATTTTGAACAAATGTTCATTTGATCTCCTGGTACTTACCGTGGACTATCTACAGAGGGACCTAGATGCGCAGAAGGAGGAGCTTGCACACCTTGAGAGTTCCTTGAGAGCGATGATGTCAGCTGAAGACATGGATAAGTTGCTGTCCTCTGTAAATACAAATATCCAAGAGATGAAAAAAATAATTGAGACCCGGAAACGCCAGAAATTTCAGAGGGATGAAGAAGATTACCGGAATGGTTCCATATACAGATGGTCTGTGGATACCCCTCACGATGATAGAAGGCGACAGGGCTTTACCAATTGGAGACGACAACGTCGCACACGCGACACTGGCATAAGCTCTACGTCAACGTCATCAATGAACGACTCGTCGTCGGGGGACTCAGAAGATACCGCAGAGGTGGTAGGAAACACCACCGGAAAAACAAGCACAGGTACAACGAATACTGGTCCCAAAGGGAAAAAAACGGAGAAAAAATCGCAGAGGCAGACACGGTATCAAGGCAGGCGGAATTGGCGGTAAACATCTCTAACTATTCCTTAACAGATGTAGAGAAAAATGTGATTAACAAGGGACTGTCTTTTTGTCCGGTATCAAAGTGTGTTTTTTTTACACTGCATAAGGACCTTCATTACTTTTTTCGTAACATTAAGCTAAATACTTTTTTTGGACAGATACAGTCACCCCTTGGGGATAATCAAAATGTAGATGCTGCAGTGTTGCATGATGATAATGTGTTATCACTTAAGAATTTAAATTTGAGAGTTAAAAGTAACTTTAATCCATCTGTATGTAACAATAGTGTTGAAACTTTTATGCAGCTTGTCCTAAGAGATATTGAGTTATTAAAGAAAAAGAACAAGGCCCCAATTGTGGGGAATAAATACTTACAGGGTAATTTCACAAAGGTAGAGAATAATGCTTTGACTAACTTAAAGAACAATGTTGATATCATTTGTAAACCTGCGGATAAGGGCGGGGCCACAGTTATCCTAGACAGGGTATATTATGTTCAGGAAATTGAGGGACAACTAGGTGATAAAGAAATTTATAAACCACTGAATAGAGACCCAAGTCTAGAAGTTAAACGTGAACTGATTAAGTGTATCAATAAGGCAATGGTGAACGGTTTAATAACAGAAAAAGAACATAGATTTTTTGTACCTGAAAAATATGTAGCACCTGTGTTCTATACGTTGCCCAAGATACACAAAAATAGGGAGGCACCTCCAGGCCGCCCTATTGTGGCTAGTACTAACTCATTATTGACAAATGTTTCTATCTATTTAGATAAAGTTCTCAGACCACTGGCTATGCAGACAATGTCCTACATTAAAGATACAGGAGACTTCCTTACTAAACTTGAGGAATTGGGGATGGAGAGTGATAAATTCATTTTATATACCCTTGATGTAAACAGCTTATATACGTCAATCACACATGTGAGTGGCCTTGGAGCCATTAAACAGGCTGTTTGCACGAATGGTATACTATCTACAATTCAATGTGAATTTATATTGGAATTACTCCAATTGGTATTGTATTGTAATTATTTTCTCTTTAAGGACCAATATTACTTACAGTGTCTAGGTACTGCTATGGGGTCGAATGTCGCCCCCACATATGCCAACATCTTCATGAGTATATATGAGGAGAAGTTTGTGTACAAGAATAGACTGTTTTTACAGTATGGATTATGTTGGTTCAGGTACATAGATGATGTATTTGGCATATGGGGGGGGCGACATCGACTCCCTACAGGAATTTGTAGCAGATCTTAATGTATCCACTAGACACATCAAATTTAAACTCACATTTAGTGAAGAATCAATAGCTTTCCTTGACACTACTGTGATAAAAAATGGGAGGCTACTTGAGGTGGATATCTATAGAAAAGAAAGTGATAGAAATAGTCTCTTAAGGTTTGAGAGTGCTCATCCACCACCACTTATAAGAAGTCTACCCAAGAGTCAATTATTGAGAGTGAAGAAAATAGTTTCAGATGAGGACAAGGTACAGACCAGACTAATGGAAATGGGAAATATGTTTATTGAAAGGGGCTTTCCTAAATCCCTAATACAGAAACAGATTGAAGAGGTTAACAAGATTCTTAGACATTCTATCCTTAGGGGTACTAAAGTAAAAGATAAACAGGATGATAAACGTATGGTATTTGTTTCTCAATATAACACACTAAGTACAGAGATTAATAAAGTAATTAAAAGACATTGGCCTATTATTAAAAACCTCAATTCTAAAATAAAAGAATTTGAGGTGCCCCCCATGCCTGCATACAGGAGATGTAGGAATCTAAAGGATGCCCTAGTAAGAGCAGACTTGGGGTCTGGCAAGAAACAAACACAGACATATATCTCTACCCCCAAACTAGGTTGTTTTCCATGCCTGGGCTGCTGCAATTGTGGCAATATAATCAAAGGGGATTCCTTTTCACACCCGCTAACTGGTAGAAAATTTAAAATTCCAGGTTTCTTTACATGTAACACAGATTATGTAATATATTTAATTAAATGTCCATGTTCTAAGATTTATATAGGTGAATCCACCAGAAGGGTAAGGGACCGGATTGTGGAACATAAGTCCAATATACGTTGCAATAATAGGGATGCTCCTGTATCAAACCACTTTCTACAGGCAGGACATACTATTTCACAGTTGAGATCTAAGGTTATAGAACAGATAAGAAAACCTAGGAGAGGGGGTGATAGACAGCAAATTTTAAAATCAAGGGAAACATACTGGATATACACCTTACAATCACTTATACCCCATGGAATGAATAAGGAAATAGATTGGCAAATTACCCTTCAATAACCATTTGAATAACTGTACTGACACTCTATAAAACTTTGTTATTGGCTCCACCTATTAGAGAAAAGCTGTATAGGATTTTTGTTTAAGTTCCTCATTTTTCTGTTGTTAGTGATTATGAATTATTTAGATTATGAATAACATTCTGTATGTTTGGACAGACTATGTAAAGGACCTTCAGTGCAGCAGGAGGTATTGTCACTGAGAAGAGAAGTCGCCTAGGTCAAAAAAGTCTTGATTATCTCACCTTTATTAAAATGAATGAGGGATGGATCCCGAAGGGACTGACATTGTGCGATACATTAGAGTAAAAAAGGCCTGATGAGATGAGCTGCCTTGGGCTACAAATGGTACACACGCTGATATATTTTATCTTCGAATGCCGGATGACTTGCGTGACTTACCTGCCAACAACTAGGGTTCAAGCCGCAATGTTTTAGGGCACTTTCTAACTGTCAAACAAACATAAATTTTTCTGGCCACTGCTATAGCGGCTGCAACAATACCTAATTTTTCAGGCATTTGTACATGCCTAATTTTTCTGGCCTCTGGTGCTGCACTGTGGCTACAAAACACAAACCAAAAAAAAGGCACATAACAGGGATTAAACTGTTAAGAATAGTACTACTTAACACACCACTCATAT
This sequence comes from Bombina bombina, assembly GCF_027579735.1. Classification (NCBI taxonomy): domain Eukaryota; kingdom Metazoa; phylum Chordata; class Amphibia; order Anura; family Bombinatoridae; genus Bombina; species Bombina bombina. The sequence goes on from NC_069499.1 coordinate 1,094,750,945, forward strand.
CTGGTGACACAGTAGATTGCACGCGCAGTGCCCCAAATTTGAAGTAGGAGGACCGACCAAGCATCTTTTTCCATCTCCCGGTTCCTAAAAATTATCTCTGGGTTCCTAAAATTGATGCCATACCTGTACTCGATTGTGCAAAAGGAAGGCATGGCATATGGGGTCTTTCATGCTGTCGTGCCTGTTGAGGGTCGGGGACCCTCATATAAAAAGGCTGAAGGAGAACGACCTGTACTGGGTGTCCAAGCATCTTTTTCCATCTCCCGGTTCCTAAAAATTATCTCCGGGTTCCTAAAAATCGATGCCATACCTGTACTCGATTGTGCAAAAGGAAGTCATGGCATATGGGGTCTTTCATGCTGTCGTGCCTGTACTGGGTCGGGGACCCTCGTATAAAAAGGCTGAAAGGGAACGACCTGTACTGGGTGTGCAAGCATCTTTTTCCATCTCCCGGATGTAGCGGTACTCCACTAGGGGGTCTTCCTTCCTCTGTCCAAACCCAGGGGTGGCCACCGGATAGTGGGACCAGAGATATAGTTGCTGAGACCGGGGTCAAGCCAGCTGGGCTGGTCTCAGTGGACTCCCAGTCAGGTAGCATCCTCTCTGACCTGCAGCTCTTTCTTGGCAGGAATCGTCCCCTCTGCCTGTCTGCTTCTAGGCAGGAATAAATCCCCCTGCCAGGCTGCTTCTTGGCAGGAATAGATCCCTCTGCCTCCAAATAGTGGGACCAGGGCTATCGTGGCTGAGACCGGGGTCAAGCCAGTGGCTGTATCTCCCCCAGCTGGGCTGGTCTCAGTGTGCTCCCAGGCAGGTAGCGTCCCCTCTGCCTGTCTGCTTCTAGGCAAGAATAGATCCCTCTGCCTCACTGCACACTTCCAGCAGGTAGTGTGCCCTCTAGTTTCTTATAGGCAGGAATAGATCCCTCTGCCTTGCTGCTCCTTTCAGGCAGGCCAGCTCTTTGCATACAGGCCCACAGACTCTGTAACAGATCTCTCTTGAAGGGAGAGGTGCAGCCAGAATGCAGGGTCAGAACCTCTGCAACTGGTATACCTGAAAAAATCAGACAGCACAAAAAGGCAAGCCCGGACCCCAACCTGTACTCGATTGTGCAAAAGGAAGTAAACTTACCATGGGTCTCAGACCGCACGTCTTTGTAATTCTCTGTCTGGGAAATTATATATCTTTCAAATCATCTATTTATCTATCAAATCTATCTAACTATCAATCGTATCTATCAAATGTACATTGCATCTATTGATCTATGCAATTTGTATCTATCAAATGTATATTGCATCTATTGATCTATGGAATTCGTATCTATCAAATGTATATTGTATCTTTTGATCTATGTAATTTGTATCTATCAAATGTATATTGCATCTTTTGATTAATGAAAAAGTACAAGAAGACAGAGGGGCGCCTCATGTGTGGTATAACCAGATGGTATGATACAAAACAAACAGAATGGAGCCAAATGAGTACTCACATACTATTGAAGCACACCTATGTGCTGGTAATAACAAGCTGCAATTTCAGATAGGTGTGACAGCTCACCCTCCACACAAAAATAGGGAGGCACCTCCAGGCCGCCCTATTGTGGCTAGTACTAACTCATTATTGACAAATGTTTCTATCTATTTAGATAAAGTTCTCAGACCACTGGCTATGCAGACAATGTCCTACCTTAAAGATACAGGAGACTCCCTTACTAAACTTGAGGAATTGGGGATGGAGAGTGATAAATTCATTTTATATACCCTTGATGTAAACAGCTTATATACGTCAATCACACATGTGAGTGGCCTTGGAGCCATTAAACAGGCTGTTTGCACAAATGGTATACTATCTACAATTCAATGTGAATTTATATTGGAATTACTCCAATTGGTATTGTATTGTAATTATTTTCTCTTTAAGGACCAATATTACTTACAGTGTCAAGGTACTGCTATGGGGTCGAATGTCGCCCCCACATATGCCAACATCTTCATGAGTATATATGAGGAGAAGTTCGTGTACAAGAATAGACTGTTTTTACAGTATGGATTATGTTGGTTCAGGTACATAGATGATGTATTTGGCATATGGGGGGGGCGACATCGACTCCCTACAGGAATTTGTAGCAGATCTTAATGTATCCACTAGACACATCAAATTTAAACTCACATTTAGTGAAGAATCAATAGCTTTCCTTGACACTACTGTGATAAAAAATGGGAGGCTACTTGAGGTGGATATCTATAGAAAAGAAAGTGATAGAAATAGTCTCTTAAGGTTTGAGAGTGCTCATCCACCACCACTTATAAGAAGTCTACCCAAGAGTCAATTATTGAGAGTGAAGAAAATAGTTTCAGATGAGGACAAGGTACAGACCAGACTAATGGAAATGGGAAATATGTTTATTGAAAGGGGCTTCGCTAAATCCCTAATACAGAAACAGATTGAAGAGGTTAACAAGATTCCTAGACATTCTATCCTTAGGGGTACTAAAGTAAAAGATAAACAGGATGATAAACGTATGGTATTTGTTTCTCAATATAACACACTAAGTACAGAGATTAATAAAGTAATTAAAAGACATTGGCCTATTATTAAAAACCTCAATTCTAAAATAAAAGAATTTGAGGTGCCCCCCATGCCTGCATACAGGAGATGTAGGAATCTAAAGGATGCCCTAGTAAGAGCAGACTTGGGGTCTGGCAAGAAACAAACACAGACATATATCTCTACCCCCAAACTAGGTTGTTTTCCATGCCTGGGCTGCTGCAATTGTGGCAATATAATCAAAGGGGATTCCTTTTCACACCCGCTAACTGGTAGAAAATGTAAAATTCCAGGTTTCTTTACATGTAACACAGATTATGTAATATATTTAATTAAATGTCCGTGTTCTAAGATTTATATAGGTGAATCCACCAGAAGGGTAAGGGACCGGATTGTGGAACATAAGTCCAATATACGTTGCAATAATAGGGATGCTCCTGTATCAAACCACTTTCTACAGGCAGGACATACTATTTCACAGTTGAGATATCAGGTTATAGAACAGATAAGAAAACCTAGGAGACGGGGTGATAGACAGCAAATTTTAAAATCAAGGGAAACATACTGGATATACACCTTACAATCACTTATACCCCATGGAATGAATAAGGAAATAGATTGGCAAATTACCCTTCAATAACCATTTGAATAACTGTACTGACACTCTATAAAACTTTGTTATTGGCTCCACCTATTAGAGAAAAGCTGTATAGGATTTTTGTTTAAGTTCCTCATTTTTCTGTTGTTAGTGATTATGAATTATTTAGATTATGAATAACATTCTGTATGTTTGGACAGACTATGTAAATTTTGTATATATTAATATGTATGTACTAACTTAGGATGATCACTATATTAATGAATATGTATGTTATATTGTATCTTCCAGGTTACTATAAGTTGATAAGAGGAAATTGACTTAACCACTAGAGGGAGCATGAAGGAAAGTCTCCCTGATGTATAGACACAGAGGGTTAATTATTAGTCTCACACCTGTACAGGTAGTAACCCCGCCTATTATGGCTACATAAGGAGTGGTTTTGTCATTTGTTTGTATAACATGATTAAGGTCAGGTTCTGACCGAAACGTCGTTGTTTTTATGTCTCTGATGCAATAAAAATATAAAGAATACTTTAAGTTGGTGCTGCTTCAACTTCTTCACTATACCTTTGATTGGGGTGAGTGCAAGGACCCCACTAGCGTGCACCTTGGGTCTGGTTGATGAGTGCTGGGTTGTTCTGTTCTTCCTTTATTGATTTGTCAGATACAAGTGAAGTGGTTGATGATGATGCGTCCGTGGATGTCACGTGGGTGCCCGCTAGAAGAGAAGAAGAAGAGGGGGAAAGTTCAGATGGGGAGACAGAGAGGAGGAGACGAGTTGGAAGCAGGGGGAGGTTGTCGCAAGGAGATAGTGGCACAGTCAGACAGCATGCATCGGCACCCGGGGTCAGCCAGACAGCACGCCAATCAACGCATGCTGTTGCCACCACCAGAATGCTGTCATCGCAGAGCTCAGCAGTGTGGCATTTTTTTTGTTTGTCTGCCTCTGACAACAGCGATGCCATGTGCAACCTTTGCCAAAAGAAACTGAGTCGTGGGAAGTGCAACACCCACCTAGGTACAACTGCTTTGCAAAGGCACATGGTCTCACATCACAAATGCCGATGAGATGAACACATGAGTAGAAGCAGCACACAAACTCAAAGCCGCCATCCTCCTCCTGGTCCAGCATCTTCAGCCACGTCAACCACTGCTGTCCTCCTTGCCCCCTCTCAACCATCCGCCACTCAGTCTCTCTTACGTAGCATTTCCTGGTCATCTGTCCACAGTCAGGTGTCTGTCAAGGACATGTTTGAGTGTAAGAAGCCAATTTCCCAAAGTCACCCCCTTGCTCAGCGTCTGAAAGCTGGCTTGTCTGAACTCTTAGCCCGCCAGCTTTTACCATACAAGCTGGTGGAGTCTGAGGCGTTCAAAAATTTTGTATCTATTGGGACACCACAGTGGAAGGTACCCGGCCGAAATTTCTTTTCACAAAAGGCAATCCCCAACCTGTACTCGATTGTGCGAAAGGAAGTAATGGCATGTCTGGCACACAGCATTGGGGCAAGGGTCCATCTGACCACTGATAGCTGGTCTGCAAAGCATGGTCAGGGCAGGTATATCACCTACACTGCGCATTGGGTAAACCTGATGACGGCTGACAAGCATGGAATGCGTGTCTCTGCAGAGGAGTTGGTGACACCGCCACGACTTGCAGGCAGGCCTGCTGCTACCTCCTCTACTCCTCCTACTCCATCCTCTTCCATAACCTCTTCTTCGGCTGAGTCCTCTTCTGCTGCTGCGTCTTGCTCCACATCAACGGCACCCCCCAGCTCCCCAGGTACTATTCAACATCCCGGATACGGCAGTGCACGCCGTCTTGGGGTTGACTTGCCTGAAAGCCGAGAGTCACAACGCACCAGCACTCCTGTCTGCCCTTAACACACAGGTGGATCAGTGGCTGACTCCGCACCAACTGGAGATTGGCAAAGTTGTTTCTGACAATGGAAGTAATTTGATGGCGGCATTGAAATTGGGCAAGTTGACACATGTGCCGTGCATGGCACATGTGTGTAATTTGATCGTACAACACTTTGTACCCAGGCTTACAGGACGTCCTGAAGCAGGCCAGGAAGGTGTGTGGCCATTTCAGGCATTCCTACACGGCCATGGCACACTTGTCAGATATCCAGCAGCGAAACAACCTGCCAGTGAGGCGCTTGATTTGCGACAACCCGACACGTTGGAATTCAACACTCCTAATGTTCGACCGCCTGCTACAACAAGAAAAAGCTGTTAATGAGTATTTGTATGACCGGGGTGCTAGGACAGCCTCTGGGGAGCTGGGGATTTTTTTGCCACGTTACTGGACGCTCATGCGCAATGCCTGTAGGCTCATGTGTCCTTTTGAGGAGGTGACAAACCTAGTCAGTTGCACCGAAGGCACCATCAGTGACATCATACCATTTGTTTTCTTCCTGGAGCATGCCCTGCGAAGAGTGCTGGATCAGGCCGTAGATGAGCGTGAAGAGGAAGAGGAAGAGTTTTGGTCTCCATCACCACCAGAAACAGCCTTATCAGCATCACTTGCTGGACCAGCGGAAACGCAGGAAGAGAATTGTGAGGAAGAGGAATCAGAGGAGGAATGTGCTCGTTTTTGTCACCTATCTGGTACCCGTGGTGTTGCACATGGCTGGGGGGAAGAAGATACCTTCAGTGAGATCACTGAGGACGAGGAACGGGACATGATTAGCTCGGCATCCAACCTTGTGCAAATGGGGTCTTTCATGCTGTCGTGCCTGTTGAGGGACCCTCGTATAAAAAAACTGAAGGAGAACAACCTGTACTGGGTGTCCATGCTACTAGACCCCCAGTATAAGCATAAAGTGACTGAAATGTTACCAAATTCCCGCAAGTCGGAAAGGATGGAGCAGTTCAAAAATAAATTAAAAAGTATGCTTTACACAGCGTATAAGGGTGATGTCACAGCACAATGGGAATCTAACAGGGGAAGAGATGAAATGAATCTTCCTCCTCCCACGACCATGCTGGCAAGGACAGGATGCTTTCCAGACGTGTTGTTGATGGAGGACATGCAGACCTTTTTAACTCCTATGCATCGCCACAGCCCTTCGGGATCCAGCCTCAGAGAAAGACTCAACCGACAGGTAGCAGACTACCTAGCATTAACTGCGGATCTCAACACTCTGAGGAGCGATGGATCCCTTGACTACTGGGTGTGCAGGCTTGACCTGTCGCCTGAGCTATCCCAATTTGCAATCGAACTTCTGGCCTGCCCTGCTTCAAGTGTCCTGTCAGAAAGGACCTTCAGTGCAGCAGGAGGTATTGTCACTGAGAAGAGAAGTCGCCTAGGTCAAAAAAGTCTTGATTATCTCACCTTTATTAAAATGAATGAGGGATGGATCCCGAAGGGACTGACATTGTGCGATACATTAGAGTAAAAAAGGCCTGATGAGATGAGCTGCCTTGGGCTACAAATGGTACACACGCTGATATATTTTATCTTCGAATGCCGGATGACTTGCGTGACTTACCTGCCAACAACTAGTGTTCAATTCGCAATGTTTTAGGGCACTTTCTAACTGTCAAACAAACATAAATTTTTCTGGCCACTGCTATAGCGGCTGCAACAATACCTAATTTTTCAGGCATTTGTACATGCCTAATTTTTCTGGCCTCTGGTGCTGCACTGTGGCTACAAAACACAAACCAAAAAAAAGGCACATAACAGGGATTAAACTGTTAAGAATAGTACTACTTAACACACCACTCATATCTGGTGACACAGTAGATTGCACGCGCAGTGCCCCAAATTTGAAGTAGGAGGACCGACCAAGCATCTTTTTCCATCTCCCGGTTCCTAAAAATTATCTCTGGGTTCCTAAAATTGATGCCATACCTGTACTCAATTGTGGAAAAGGAAGGCATGGCATATGGGGTCTTTCATGCTGTCGTGCCTGTTGAGGGTCGGGGACCCTCGTATAAAAAGGCTGAAGGAGAACGACCTGTACTGGGTGTCCAAGCATCTTTTTCCATCTCCCGGTTCCTAAAAATTATCTCCGGGTTCCTAAAAATCGATGCCATACCTGTACTCGATTGTGCAAAAGGAAGTCATGGCATATGGGGTCTTTCATGCTGTCGTGCCTGTTGAGGGTCGGGGACCCTCGTATAAAAAGGCTGATGGGGAACAACCTGTACTGGGTGTCCAAGCATCTTTTTCCATCTCCCGGTTCCTAAATATAATCTCCGGGTACCTAAAATCGAAGCCATACCTGTACCCGATTGTGCAAAAGGAACTCATGGCATATGGGGTCTTTCATGCTGTCGTGCCTGTTGAGGGTCGGGGACCCTTGTATAAAAAGGCTGAAAGGGAACGACCTGTACTGGGTGTCCAAGCATCTTTTTCCATCTCCCGGATGTAGCGGTACTCCACTAGGGGGTCTTCCTTCCTCTGTCCAAACCCAGGGGTGGCCACCAGATAGTGGGACCAGAGATATAGTTGCTGAGACCGGGGTCAAGCCAGCTGGGCTGGTCTCAGTGGACTCCCAGTCAGGTAGCATCCTCTCTGACCTGCAGCTCTTTCTTGGCAGGTATCGTCCCCTCTGCCTGTCTGCTTCTAGGCAGGAATAAATCCCCCTGCCAGGTTGCTTCTTGGCAGGAATAGATCCCTCTGCCTCCAAATAGTGGGACCAGGGCTATCGTGGCTGAGACCGGGGTCAAGCCAGCGGCTGTATCTCCCCCAGCTGGGCTGGTCTCAGTGTGCTCCCAGGCAGGTAGCGTCCCCTCTGCCGGTCTGCTTCTAGGCAAGAATAGATCCCTCTGCCTCACTGCACACTTCCAGCAGGTAGTGTGCCCTCTAGTTTCTTATAGGCAGGAATAGATCCCTCTGCCTTGCTGCTCCTTTCAGGCAGGCCAGCTCTTTGCATACAGGCCCACAGACTCTGTAACAGATCTCTCTTGAAGGGAGAGGTGCAGCCAGAATGCAGGGTCAGAACCTCTGCAACTGGTATACCTGAAAGAATCAGGCAGCACAAAAAGGCAAGCCCGGACCCCAACCTGTACTCGATTGTGCAAAAGGAAGTAAACTTACCATGGGTCTCAGACCGCACGTCTTTGTAATTCTCTGTCTGGGAAATTATATATCTTTCAAATCATCTATTTATCTATCAAATCTATCTAACTATCAATCGTATCTATCAAATGTACATTGCATCTATTGATCTATGCAATTTGTATCTATCAAATGTATATTGCATCTATTGATCTATGGAATTCGTATCTATCAAATGTATATTGTATCTTTTGATCTATGTAATTTGTATCTATCAAATGTATATTGCATCTTTTGATCCATGAAAAAGTACAAGAAGACAGAGGGGCGCCTCATGTGTGGTATAACCAGATGGTATGATACAAAACAAACAGAATGGAGCCAAATGAGTACTCACATACTATTGAAGCACACCTATGTGCTGGTAGAAACAAGCTGCAATTTCAGATAGGTGTGACAGCTCACCCTCCACACAAAAATAGGGAGGCACCTCCAGGCCGCCCTATTGTGGCTAGTACTAACTCATTATTGACAAATGTTTCTATCTATTTAGATAAAGTTCTCAGACCACTGGCTATGCAGACAATGTCCTACCTTAAAGATACAGGAGACTCCCTTACTAAACTTGAGGAATTGGGGATGGAGAGTGATAAATTCATTTTATATACCCTTGATGTAAACAGCTTATATACGTCAATCACACATGTGAGTGGCCTTGGAGCCATTAAACAGGCTGTTTGCACGAATGGTATACTATCTACAATTCAATGTGAATTTATATTGGAATTACTCCAATTGGTATTGTATTGTAATTATTTTCTCTTTAAGGACCAATATTACTTACAGTGTCAAGGTACTGCTATGGGGTCGAATGTCGCCCCCACATATGCCAACATCTTCATGAGTATATATGAGGAGAAGTTCGTGTACAAGAATAGACTGTTTTTACAGTATGGATTATGATGGTTCAGGTACATAGATGATGTATTTGGCATATGGGGGGGGCGACATCGACTCCCTACAGGAATTTGTAGCAGATCTTAATGTATCCACTAGACACATCAAATTTAAACTCACATTTAGTGAAGAATCAATAGCTTTCCTTGACACTACTGTGATAAAAAATGGGAGGCTACTTGAGGTGGATATCTATAGAAAAGAAAGTGATAGAAATAGTCTCTTAAGGTTTGAGAGTGCTCATCCACCACCACTTATAAGAAGTCTACCCAAGAGTCAATTATTGAGAGTGAAGAAAATAGTTTCAGATGAGGACAAGGTACAGACCAGACTAATGGAAATGGGAAATGTGTTTATTGAAAGGGGCTTTCCTAAATCCCTAATACAGAAACAGATTGAAGAGGTTAACAAGATTCCTAGACATTCTATCCTTAGGGGTACTAAAGTAAAAGATAAACAGGATGATAAACGTATGGTATTTGTTTCTCAATATAACACACTAAGTACAGAGATTAATAAAGTAATTAAAAGACATTGGCCTATTATTAAAAACCTCAATCCTAAAATAAAAGAATTTGAGGTGCCCCCCATGCCTGCATACAGGAGATGTAGGAATCTAAAGGATGCCCTAGTAAGAGCAGACTTGGGGTCTGGCAAGAAACAAACACAGACATATATCTCTACCCCCAAACTAGGTTGTTTTCCATGCCCGGGCTGCTGCAATTGTGGCAATATAATCAAAGGGGATTCCTTTTCACACCCGCTAACTGGTAGAAAATGTAAAATTCCAGGTTTCTTTACATGTAACACAGATTATGTAATATATTTAATTAAATGTCCGTGTTCTAAGATTTATATAGGTGAATCCACCAGAAGGGTAAGGGACCGGATTGTGGAACATAAGTCCAATATGCGTTGCAATAATAGGGATGCTCCTGTATCAAACCACTTTCTACAGGCAGGACATACTATTTCACAGTTGAGATATCAGGTTATAGAACAGATAAGAAAACCTAGGAGAGGGGGTGATAGACAGCAAATTTTAAAATCAAGGGAAACATACTGGATATACACCTTACAATCACTTATACCCCATGGAATGAATAAGGAAATAGATTGGCAAATTACCCTTCAATAACCATTTGAATAACTGTACTGACACTCTATAAAACTTTGTTATTGGCTCCACCTATTAGAGAAAAGCTGTATAGGATTTTTGTTTAAGTTCCTCATTTTTCTGTTGTTAGTGATTATGAATTATTTAGATTATGAATAACATTCTGTATGTTTGGACAGACTATGTAAATTTTGTATATATTAATATGTATGTACTAACTTAGGATGATCACTATATTAATGAATATGTATGTTATATTGTATCTTCCAGGTTACTATAAGTTGATAAGAGGAAATTGACTTAACCACTAGAGGGAGCATGAAGGAAAGTCTCCCTGATGTATAGACACAGAGGGTTAATTATTAGTCTCACACCTGTACAGGTAGTAACCCCGCCTATTATGGCTACATAAGGAGTGGTTTTGTCATTTGTTTGTATAACATGATTAAGGTCAGGTTCTGACCGAAACGTCGTTGTTTTTATGTCTCTGATGCAATAAAAATATAAAGAATACTTTAAGTTGGTGCTGCTTCAACTTCTTCACTATACCTTTGATTGGGGTGAGTGCAAGGACCCCACTAGCGTGCACCTTGGGTCTGGTTGATGAGTGCTGGGTTGTTATGTTCTTCCTTTGTTGATTTGTCAGATACAAGTGAAGCGGTTGATGATGATGCGTCCGTGGATGTCACGTGGGTGCCCGCTAGACGAGAAGAAGAAGAGGGGGAAAGTTCAGATGGGGAGACAGAGAGGAGGAGGAGGAGACAAGTTGGAAGCAGGGGGAGGTTGTCGCAAGGAGATAGTGGCACAGTCAGACAGCATGCATCGGCACCCGGGGTCAGCCAGACAGCACGCCATTCAACGCATGCTGTTGACACCACCAGAATGCCGTCATCGCAGAGCTCAGCAGTGTGGCATTTTTTTTGTTTGTCTGCCTCTGACAACAGCGATGCCATGTGCAACCTTTGCCAAAAGAAACTGAGTCGTGGGAAGTGCAACACCCACCTAGGTACAACTGCTTTGCAAAGGCACATGGTCTCACATCACAAACGCCGATGGGATGAACACATGAGTAGAAGCAGCACACAAACTCAAAGCCGCCATCCTCCTCCTGGTCCAGCATCTTCAGCCACGTCAACCACTGCTGTCCTCCTTGCCCCCTCTCAACCATCCGCCACTCAGTCTCTCTTACGTAGCATTTCCTGGTCATCTGTCCACAGTCAGGTGTCTGTCAAGGACATGTTTGAGTGTAAGAAGCCAATTTCCCAAAGTCACCCCCTTGCTCGGCGTCTGAAAGCTGGCTTGTCTGAACTCTTAGCCCGCCAGCTTTTACCATACAAGCTGGTGGAGTCTGAGGCGTTCAAAAAATTTGTATCTATTGGGACACAGCAGTGGAAGGTACCCGGCCGAAATTTCTTTTCACAAAAGGCAATCCCCAACCTGTACTCGATTGTGCGAAAGGAAGTAATGGCATGTCTGGCACACAGCATTGGGGCAAGGGTCCATCTGATCACTGATAGCTGGTCTGCAAAGCATGGTCAGGGCAGGTATATCACCTACACTGCGCATTGGGTAAACCTGATGACGGCTGACAAGCATGGAATGCGTGTCTCTGCAGAGGAGTTGGTGACACCGCCACGACTTGCAGGCAGGCCTGCTGCTACCTCCTCTACTCCTCCTACTCCATCCTCTTCCATAACCTCTTCTTCGGCTGAGTCCTCTTCTGCTGCTGCATCTTGCTCCACATCAACGGCACCCCCCAGCTCCCCAGGTACTATTCAACATCCCGGATACGGCAGTGCACGCCGTCTTGGGGTTGACTTGCCTGAAAGCCGAGAGTCACAACGCACCAGCACTCCTGTCTGCCCTGAACGCACAGGTGGATCAGTGGCTGACTCCGCACCAACTGGAGATTGGCAAAGTTGTTTCTGACAATGGAAGTAATTTGATGGCGGCATTGAAATTGGGCAAGTTGACACATGTGCCGTGCATGGCACATGTGTGTAATTTGATCGTACAACACTTTGTACCCAGGCTTACAGGACGTCCTGAAGCAGGCCAGGAAGGTGTGTGGCCATTTCAGGCATTCCTACACGGCCATGGCACACTTGTCAGATATCCAGCAGCGAAACAACCTGCCAGTGAGGCGCTTGATTTGCGACAGCCCGACACGTTGGAAATCAACACTCCTAATGTTCGACCGCCTGCTACAACAAGAAAAAGCTGTTAATGAGTATTTGTATGACCGGGGTGCTAGGACAGCCTCTGGGGAGCTGGGGATTTTTTTGCCACGTTACTGGACGCTCATGCGCAATGCCTGTAGGCTCATGTGTCCTTTTGAGGAGGTGACAAACCTAGTCAGTCGCACCAAAGGCACCATCAGCGACATCATACCATTTGTTTTCTTCCTGGAGCATGCCCTGCGAAGAGTGCTGGATCAGGCTGTAGATGAGCGTGAAGAGGAAGAGGAAGAGTTTTGGTCTCCATCACCACCAGAAACAGCCTTATCAGCATCGCTTGCTGGACCAGCGGAAACGCAGGAAGAGAATTGTGAGGAAGAGGAATCAGAGGAGGAATGTGGCTTTGAGGAGGAGGAGGAAGACCAAGCACAACAGGCATCCCAGGGTGCTCGTTGTTGTCACCTATATGGTACCCGTGGTGTTGCACATGGCTGGGGGGAAGAAGATACCTTCAGTGAGATCACTGAGGATGAGGAACGGGACATGATTAGCTCGGCATCCAACCTTGTGCAAATGGGGTCTTTCATGCTGTCGTGCCTGTTGAGGGACCCTCGTATAAAAAAGCTGAAGGAGAACGACCTGTACTGGGTGTCCATGCTACTAGACCCCCGGTATAAGCATAAAGTGACTGAAATGTTACCAAATTCCCGCAAGTCGGAAAGGATGGAGCAGTTAAAAAATAAATTAAAAAGTATGCTTTACACAGCGTATAAGGGTGATGTCACAGCACAATGGGAATCTAACAGGGGAAGAGATGAAATGAATCTTCCTCCTCCCACGACCACGCTGGCAAGGACAGGATGCTTTCCAGACGTGTTGTTGATGGAGGACATGCAGACCTTTTTAACTCCTATGCATCGCCACAGCCCTTTGAGATCCAGCCTCAGAGAAAGACTAAACCGACAGGTAGCAGACTACCTAGCATTAACTGCGGATCTCAACACTCTGAGGAGCGATGGACCCCTTGACTACTGGGTGTGCAGGCTTGACCTGTCGCCTGAGCTAACCCAATTTGCAATCGAACTTCTGGCCTGCCCTGCTTCAAGTGTCCTGTCAGAAAGGACCTTCAGTGCAGCAGGAGGTATTGTCACTGAGAAGAGAAGTCACCTAGGTCAAAAAAGTCTTGATTATCTCACCTTTATTAAAATGAATGAGGGATGGATCCCGAAGGGACTAACATTGTGCGATACATTAGAGTAAAAAAGGCCTGATGAGATGAGCTGCCTTGGGCTACAAATGGTACACACGCTGATATATTTTATCTTCGAATGCCGGATGACTTGCGTGACTTACCCGCCAACAACTAGGGTTCAAGCCGCAATGTTTTAGGGCACTTTCTAACTGTCAAACAAACATCAATTTTTCTGGCCACTGCTACAGCGGCTGCAACAATACCTAATTTTTCAGGCATTTGTACATGCCTAATTTTTCTGGCCTCTGGTGCTGCACTGTGGCTACAAAACACAAACCAAAAAAAAGGCACATAACAGGGATTAAACTGTTAAGTATAGTACTACTTAACACACCACTCATATCTGGTGACACAGTAGATTGCACGCGCAGTGCCCCAAATTTGAAGTAGGAGGACCGACCAAGCATCTTTTTCCATCTCCCGGTTCCTAAAAATTATCTCTGGGTTCCTAAAATTGATGCCATACCTGTACTCGATTGTGCAAAAGGAAGGCATGGCATATGGGGTCTTTCATGCTGTCGTGCCTGTTGAGGGTCGGGGACCCTCGTATAAAAAGGCTGAAGGAGAACGACCTGTACTGGGTGTCCAAGCATCTTTTTCCATCTCCCAGTTCCTAAAAATTATCTCCGGGTTCCTAAAAATCGATGCCATACCTGTACTCGATTGTGCGAAAGGAAGTCATGGCATATGGGGTCTTTCATGCTGTCGTGTCTGTTGAGGGTCGGGGACCCTCATAAAAAGGCTGATGGGGAACAACCTGTACTGGGTGTCCAAGCATCTTTTTCCATCTCCCGGTTCCTAAAAATAATCTCCGGGTTCCTAAAATCGAAGCCATACCTGTACCCGATTGTGCAAAAGGAACTCATGGCATATGGGGTCTTTCATGCTGTCGTGCCTGTTGAGGGTCGGGACCCTCGTATAAAAAGGCTGAAAGGGAACGACCTGTACTGGGTGTCCAAGCATCTTTTTCCATCTCCCGGATGAAGCAGTACTCCACTAGGGGGTCTTCCTTCCTCTGTCCAAACCCAGGGGTGGCCACCGGATAGTGGGACCAGAGATATAGTTGCTGAGACCGGGGTCAAGCCAGCTGGGCTGGTCTCAGTGGACTCCCAGTCAGGTAGCATCCTCTCTGACCTGCAGCTCTTTCTTGGCAGGTATCGTCCCCTCTGCCTGTCTGCAGGTATATATTAATATGTATGTACTAACTTAGGATGATCACTATATTAATGAATATGTATGTTATATTGTATCTTCCAGGTTACTATAAGTTGATAAGAGGAAATTGACTTAACCACTAGATGGAGCATGAAGGAAAGTCTCCCTGATGTATAGACACAGAGGGTTAATTATTAGTCTCACACCTGTACAGGTAGTAACCCCGCCTATTATGGCTACATAAGGAGTGGTTTTGTCATTTGTTTGTATAACATGATTAAGGTCAGGTTCTGACCAAAACGTCGTTGTTTTTATGTCTCTGATGCAATAAAAATATAAAGAATACTTTAAGTTGGTGCTGCTTCAACTTCTTCACTATACCTTTGATTGGGGTGAGTGCAAGGACCCCACTAGCGTGCACCTTGGGTCTGGTTGATGAGTGCTGGGTTGTTATGTTCTTCCTTTGTTGATTTGTCAGATACAAGTGAAGCGGTTGATGATGATGCGTCCGTGGATGTCACGTGGGTGCCCGCTAGACGAGAAGAAGAAGAGGGGGAAAGTTCAGATGGGGAGACAGAGAGGAGGAGGAGGAGACAAGTTGGAAGCAGGGGGAGGTCGTCGCAAGGAGATAGTGGCACAGTCAGACAGCATGCATCGGCACCCGGGGTCAGCCAGACAGCACGCCAATCAACGCATGCTGTTGACACCACCAGAATGCCGTCATCGCAGAGCTCAGCAGTGTGGCATTTTTTTTGTTTGTCTGCCTCTGACAACAGCGATGCCATGTGCAACCTTTGCCAAAAGAAACTGAGTCGTGGGAAGTGCAACACCCACCTAGGTACAACTGTTTTGCAAAGGCACATGGTCTCACATCACAAACGCCGATGGGATGAACACATGAGTAGAAGCAGCACACAAACTCAAAGCCGCCATCCTCCTCCTGGTCCAGCATCTTCAGCCACGTCAACCACTGCTGTCCTCCTTGCCCCCTCTCAACCATCCGCCACTCAGTCTCTCTTACGTAGCATTTCCTGGTCATCTGTCCACAGTCAGGTGTCTGTCAAGGACATGTTTGAGTGTAAGAAGCCAATTTCCCAAAGTCACCCCCTTGCTCGGCGTCTGAAAGCTGGCTTGTCTGAACTCTTAGCCCGCCAGCTTTTACCATACAAGCTGGTGGAGTCTGAGGCGTTCAAAAAATTTGTATCTATTGGGACACAGCAGTGGAAGGTACCCGGCCGAAATTTCTTTTCACAAAAGGCAATCCCCAACCTGTACTCGATTATACGAAAGGAAGTAATGGCATGTCTGGCACACAGCATTGGGGCAAGGGTCCATCTGACCACTGATAGCTGGTCTGCAAAGCATGGTCAGGGCAGGTATATCACCTACACTGCGCATTGGGTAAACCTGATGACGGCTGACAAGCATGGAATGCGTGTCTCTGCAGAGGAGTTGGTGACACCGCCACGACTTGCAGGCAGGCCTGCTGCTACCTCCTCTACTCCTCCTACTCCATCCTCTTCCATAACCTCTTCTTCGGCTGAGTCCTCTTCTGCTGCTGCATCTTGCTCCACATCAACGGCACCCCCCAGCTCCCCAGGTACTATTCAACATCCCGGATACGGCAGTGCACGCCGTCTTGGGGTTGACTTGCCTGAAAGCCGAGAGTCACAACGCACCAGCACTCCTGTCTGCCCTGAACGCACAGGTGGATCAGTGGCTGACTCCGCACCAACTGGAGATTGGCAAAGTTGTTTCTGACAATGGAAGTAATTTGATGGCGGCATTGAAATTGGGCAAGTTGACACATGTGCCGTGCATGGCACATGTGTGTAATTTGATCGTACAACACTTTGTACCCAGGCTTACAGGACGTCCTGAAGCAGGCCAGGAAGGTGTGTGGCCATTTCAGGCATTCCTACACGGCCATGGCACACTTGTCAGATATCCAGCAGCGAAACAACCTGCCAGTGAGGCGCTTGATTTGCGACAGCCCGACACGTTGGAAATCAACACTCCTAATGTTCGACCGCCTGCTACAACAAGAAAAAGCTGTTAATGAGTATTTGTATGACCGGGGTGCTAGGACAGCCTCTGGGGAGCTGGGGATTTTTTTGCCACGTTACTGGACGCTCATGCGCAATGCCTGTAGGCTCATGTGTCCTTTTGAGGAGGTGACAAACCTAGTCAGTCGCACCAAAGGCACCATCAGCGACATCATACCATTTGTTTTCTTCCTGGAGCATGCCCTGCGAAGAGTGCTGGATCAGGCTGTAGATGAGCGTGAAGAGGAAGAGGAAGAGTTTTGGTCTCCATCACCACCAGAAACAGCCTTATCAGCATCGCTTGCTGGACCAGCGGAAACGCAGGAAGAGAATTGTGAGGAAGAGGAATCAGAGGAGGAATGTGGCTTTGAGGAGGAGGAGGAAGACCAAGCACAACAGGCATCCCAGGGTGCTCGTTGTTGTCACCTATATGGTACCCGTGGTGTTGCACATGGCTGGGGGGAAGAAGATACCTTCAGTGAGATCACTGAGGATGAGGAACGGGACATGATTAGCTCGGCATCCAACCTTGTGCAAATGGGGTCTTTCATGCTGTCGTGCCTGTTGAGGGACCCTCGTATAAAAAAGCTGAAGGAGAACGACCTGTACTGGGTGTCCATGCTACTAGACCCCCGGTATAAGCATAAAGTGACTGAAATGTTACCAAATTCCCGCAAGTCGGAAAGGATGGAGCAGTTAAAAAATAAATTAAAAAGTATGCTTTACACAGCGTATAAGGGTGATGTCACAGCACAATGGGAATCTAACAGGGGAAGAGATGAAATGAATCTTCCTCCTCCCACGACCACGCTGGCAAGGACAGGATGCTTTCCAGACGTGTTGTTGATGGAGGACATGCAGACCTTTTTAACTCCTATGCATCGCCACAGCCCTTTGAGATCCAGCCTCAGAGAAAGACTAAACCGACAGGTAGCAGACTACCTAGCATTAACTGCGGATCTCAACACTCTGAGGAGCGATGGATCCCTTGACTACTGGGTGTGCAGGCTTGACCTGTCGCCTGAGCTAACCCAATTTGCAATCGAACTTCTGGCCTGCCCTGCTTCAAGTGTCCTGTCAGAAAGGACCTTCAGTGCAGCAGGAGGTATTGTCACTGAGAAGAGAAGTCACCTAGGTCAAAAAAGTCTTGATTATCTCACCTTTATTAAAATGAATGAGGGATGGATCCCGAAGGGACTAACATTGTGCGATACATTAGAGTAAAAAAGGCCTTATGAGATGAGCTGCCTTGGGCTACAAATGGTACACACGCTGATATATTTTATCTTCGAATGCCGGATGACTTGCGTGACTTACCCGCCAACAACTAGGGTTCAAGCCGCAATGTTTTAGGGCACTTTCTAACTGTCAAACAAACATCAATTTTTCTGGCCACTGCTACAGCGGCTGCAACAATACCTAATTTTTCAGGCATTTGTACATGCCTAATTTTTCTGGCCTCTGGTGCTGCACTGTGGCTACAAAACACAAACCAAAAAAAAGGCACATAACAGGGATTAAACTGTTAAGTATAGTACTACTTAACACACCACTCATATCTGGTGACACAGTAGATTGCACGCGCAGTGCCCCAAATTTGAAGTAGGAGGACCGACCAAGCATCTTTTTCCATCTCCCGGTTCCTAAAAATTATCTCTGGGTTCCTAAAATTGATGCCATACCTGTACTCGATTGTGCAAAAGGAAGGCATGGCATATGGGGTCTTTCATGCTGTCGTGCCTGTTGAGGGTCGGGGACCCTCGTATAAAAAGGCTGAAGGAGAACGACCTGTACTGGGTGTCCAAGCATCTTTTTCCATCTCCCAGTTCCTAAAAATTATCTCCGGGTTCCTAAAAATCGATGCCATACCTGTACTCGATTGTGCGAAAGGAAGTCATGGCATATGGGGTCTTTCATGCTGTCGTGTCTGTTGAGGGTCGGGGACCCTCATAAAAAGGCTGATGGGGAACAACCTGTACTGGGTGTCCAAGCATCTTTTTCCATCTCCCGGTTCCTAAAAATAATCTCCGGGTTCCTAAAATCGAAGCCATACCTGTACCCGATTGTGCAAAAGGAACTCTTGGCATATGGGGTCTTTCATGCTGTCGTGCCTGTTGAGGGTCGGGACCCTCGTATAAAAAGGCTGAAAGGGAACGACCTGTACTGGGTGTCCAAGCATCTTTTTCCATCTCCCGGATGTAGCAGTACTCCACTAGGGGGTCTTCCTTCCTCTGTCCAAACCCAGGGGTGGCCACCGGATAGTGGGACCAGAGATATAGTTGCTGAGACCGGGGTCAAGCCAGCTGGGCTGGTCTCAGTGGACTCCCAGTCAGGTAGCATCCTCTCTGACCTGCAGCTCTTTCTTGGCAGGTATCGTCCCCTCTGCCTGTCTGCTTCTAGGCAGGAATAAATCCCCCTGCCAGGCTGCTTCTTGGCAGGAATAGATCCCTCTGCCTCCAAATAGTGGGACCAGGGCTATCGTGGCTGAGACCAGGGTCAAGCCAGCGGCTGTATCTCCCCCAGCTGGGCTGGTCTCAGTGTGCTCCCAGGCAGGTAGCGTCCCCTCTGCCTGTCTGCTTCTAGGCAAGAATAGATCCCTCTGCCTCTATTGATCTATGGAATTCGTATCTATCAAATGTATATTGTATCTTTTGATCTATGTATTTTGTATCTATCAAATGTATATTGCATCTTTTGATCCATGAAAAAGTACAAGAAGACAGAGGGGCGCCTCATGTGTGGTATAACCAGATGGTATGATACAAAACAAACAGAATGGAGCCAAATGAGTACTCACATACTATTGAAGCACACCTATGTGCTGGTAGAAACAAGCTGCAATTTCAGATAGGTGTGACAGCTCACCCTCCAGGCAAAACTGTGTAGCTGGTGAGAGATTAAAAAGCAAAAAAAGAGAAAGCACTACATGTGCAGACCATTTAAGATATAACCGGCAATATCTCTTAGATGATACAGGTGGGTACTCACATATTCCTGTAGCACACTTATGTGCTGGTAGAGGCAGGCTGTAACTTTATGACAGGTGTAGCAGCTCACCCTAGATGTAGATTCTTGGTTGTGCAGGGGTGTAGGTCCCAGTGAGCAATCAGCAAAGGCAGAAGGTAGGAAAAGAACTCCACTCAGAGTGCATTTAAAATAAAATGTAGCTATTTAATAAAACAAAGATAAAAAAACAACACAGCAGTTGTTTATGATGAGTGGATAAAAGGATTCACAGTGGCACCCCTCAAATGCAACATGTTTCTTGGTTAGAACCGTTTCATCAGGCATATATTCATTCAACATCCTACCTCTGCCTTAAATAACAAACTAACAGTTATCCACCTCCTTACAAAGGGGTGTGTTTCTTAATTGATATCTAACACCTGTCTGATGACATCAGATCTTCTAATTGCAACAGTTTTTTGCATAGAGTAAAAACCACATTATACACATGTAAAGTATTTTAACAATAGTGTCCTATACTAAACAATAATTAGACAATCCAATAAAACACTGTATGTTTGAATTTAAAAATAAAAATAAAAAGATTTTGTATTGACCCACAGTAATCAAAGGGTTATTTGGTCTATTCTCCTATTCACACAATGTTTATAATTCAAAATGTATATTGGGAATGTTAGCTTCTATCCAAAGTAAAAAACTGGGCTAGATTTAAACATATTGTTAGTAAGAGGAACGACCTATTGTGCGTTAGACCCGTATAAAAAAAAATAAAATATATAAATAGTAAGAAGTTGAACGTGTATGTTTACAGGTGCTGTGTGAACACAGCCAATAGGCTGACGTGGGTGTATCTATCGGGGGTGTGTGAAGGCAGCCGATGAGCTGACATTAGTAAATATAGTAAATAGTAAAAAGTGAGTGTGTATATTTACAAGTGCTGTGTGGAAACAGCCAATAGGCTGACATGAGTGTATCTACAAAGGGGTGTGTTAAGGCAGCCAATGAGCTAACATTAGTGAGCATGTGAACCCTAGATACTAGTGAAATACACCTCTTTATAGCGGATCTATTGATCTATGCAATTCGTATCTATCAAATGTATATTGCATCTATTGATCTATGGAATTCGTATCTATCAAATGTATATTGCATCTTTTGATCTATGTAATTTGTATCTATCAAATGTATATTGCATCTTTTGATCCATGTAATTCGTATCTATCAAATGTATTGTATATTGCATCTTTTGATCTATGTAATTCGTATCTATCAAATGTATATTGCATCTTTTGCTCTATGTTATTCGTATCTATCAAATGTATATTGCATCTTTTGATCCATGTAATTCGTATCTATCAAATGTATATTGCATCTTTTGATCTATGTAATTCGTATCTATCAAATGTATATTGCATCTATTGATCTATGTAATTCGTATCTATCAAATGTATATTGCATCTTTTGATCTATGTAATTCGTATCTATCAAATGTATATTGCATCTATTGATCTATGTAATTTTTATCTATCATATGTATATTGCATCTATTGATCTATGTAATCTATGTATCTATCTATCAAATCTATCTATCTCGTGGTTGTACAAATGGACTGTTTGCGGTTGTTTGCGGTGCGTTACACAGGGAGTTTGGTCTGTCACTGTGAAGCGGGCATAACCCTTACACTACCTGATCGATACAACATCATACCTAATGTTTTAAAGCAGGTTATTCCAAACAATTTAGGAATGTTAGGTGATTTATGCCCTTTATGGCTTAAAACCAGACTCTGCATCAACTATGTAATTTTCTGTGGAAGTTTTGCCATGGATCCCCCTCCGGCATGCCACAGTCCAGGTGTTAGTCCCTTTGAAACAACTTTTCCATCACTATTGTGGCCAGAAAGAGTCCCTGTGGGTTTTAAAGTTCGCCTGCCTATTGAAGTCAATGGCGGTTTGCAACATCACTATTGTACACCCCTTTCTTGAGGTGGCTTCAGTGAGTCCCACAAAACTATTTACTACTTCTAACCAAAACGCAGCTGCTCCACTCAGTTGTGTCTCCTGCTGCTGCACTTCTCCCTCACAAAGCATGCCCTCCTTTTCTTGGACTGCACACACCCTGCATATCAGTTTTTTCATCCAATTTGGCATGTTACCAGTTTGGAGAGCCATTTCCCCCTTAATCCTGGGATCACACAAAGTGGTCAGCATCAGTTCGGGCATTTTTCAAGATGCCCCTGCATGCAACATTCTTTCAACTTTCAGCTTCCTGATATGTGTTGCTACCTCATTGCTTAGTACACCACCAGGAACCACTTATCGATTTTCCAGGCAGACATCATTCTTGCTCAATAGGTAAGTGAACAAGTGTATTGCTTGACCTAGACTGCCAGTGTTTTGGCTCAAGTTCTCAGTGACATCCGTAAGAGTCTTTAGGGCTGTCACTAACTGACCAATCATAGTCCACTCTTCTCTGTCTAATGGTCTCTGGATGCCAATGTATTGATCAGAAGCCATAGTATGGAGAGCCCTCTGTTGCTCCAAGATATCTTCCACCATATACAAAGTCGAGTTCTACCTATTAGTTATGTTTTGCTTAAGATGGTGCTGGGGAAGCCCTTCCTTCTCATTTTCCTGCCTACAAAGCTAACTGGATTCAACATTGTGGTGCAGTCTTCTGCACTGTACACAAAAAGCTGCTAACATGTTGTTGTGATATTGAAGATGGTACCTGACTCTGCTGACTGCCATAAATACCATGTCCCCTGTCCTGACTACTAGTGCTGCTCCCAGTTTCTGGCTGTGATAAGGAGATTATTGTGCTGTTGCTGCTGCTGCCCCACTTTCTAACCTGAATAAGACAGCCTTGTGGTGCGTGCAGAGTTATTAGGTTAACCTGGAGCTGGTGAGATGACCTAACACTCTCCCATGGCTAACTTCTTTTCCACACAATTTGCACTTAGCAAAGTGGATATTGTCAATGCTAACAAAGTGGTCCCACACCGTTGAGTGACATGAAGCAGATGCTTCCTCTGCTTGCCCTTTTTAATGCTGTTGAGCTCTCTATGCTGATGGTTTTAGATTTGGCACCACTAATTATCTCTTACCTCTCTTGAATAATTTTTCCTCTAATGTTGGAACCTCTAGTGGGGGTAATGGTGATGGTGTAACTGGCAGTGATTCTAATACTGACAGAGATTGCACTACTAGTGGGTAATAAGATTTTAGTAGAAACTGGCTGCTCAACAACAGGGGATTATGATAGTGATGGAGAGAGAACACAGATGGAGACTGCTGGCCTAAAAGTGCGGAAGGAGTTGTTCTGCTGCCCATCGCGCATGGACTCTGTGGTTGAATCTCTTTCTCCTTGACCATTTCTGCAGGCTAGTAATCAAGTTCCTCCTGGTCCATAATGAAGGCTATACTATAAATGCTGGATTCACAGTAATATCCTCATTGTCCAAAACAGAGATGGGGGAAACCTGCTTAATACTTCCTTCTTCTTCCTGACTGCTTGGCACAATGAGATCATCTACTACTCCTGCAGGGCCTACATTGTTGCTGCTGCTGCTCAGAGACAGTCTTTTAGATTGTGATAAACCTACCCACCCGGCTGCTGCTATACAACATGGAGGGAATTGGGAGAGTTGCGGAACTGCCAGTGGTAGAATTGATTGTGGCACAGGGGGGGGATGTCAGGATTTTTTTCCCTGATTGTTTGCCATGTGCTGCTGGCAGCCATTTTACTCACCTCTCTTGCTGACTCTGGTGCATAGTGTGTGATGCTGCACATTTCCTGCACTTCCTTTTATGGCCAGACTGGTGTACATCATCCGTGTTAGACAAGATGCAGTCTCAGAATTATGATGTCATCACTTATTATTTAAAGGGCCTCTGTTCAGTATGCTTTGCCCTTGCGTTGTCTCAGACCTGTTTGTGAGAGCTCCTGTGTATTACCTGTCTGTCTGACATCCCTCCTGGTTCCTGATCCCTGGCTTGTTCCTGACTCTGCTGTTCTCCTTGTTCCTGATTCCGGCTTGTCTGACTACTCGCTTTGGCTCCTGACTCGGCTTGTCTGACTATTATCTTTGGCTCCTGACTCGGCTCGTCTGACTACCAGCTCTGGTTTTAATTCCTGGCTTGTTTTTTGACTTGTGGACTTTTTATTATTTTTTGCTATTAATAAAGGTGTGATTATTTTTTGCACTTCTCCTCTCAGTCTGATTCCTGGCATCCTGACATTACGCTAGGGCCATGAATCCTGATGGTGCTAATAATCCACCTTTACCTGCCATAATTTCCAGGATGGATGAACAGGATCACCTCTTGGATCAATTTGCACTAGCCCTGCAAACCCTGCTGAATCGCACTGCACATTTGGACCAAAGTGTCCCACAAGTTATGGTTGCTCCTGTTTCTGCTGCTGCACCTAGTCCTACCAGGAGCATGTCCGGTTCTGCACTTCTACCTCAGCGATATGAAGGCAATCCTAATCAGTGCAGAGGGTTTTTGAACCAAGTGGGCATTTACTTTGAGATGTTACCTCAGGCGTTTCCCTCTGACAGGTGGGATTTCTCATCTCGTTACTCTCTGACACAGCTCTTGCCTGGGCTAATCCCTTGTGGGAGACTAATAAACCTGTGATTTCAAATTACCCTGAATTTGTGGCCTCCTTTCGAAGGGTATTTGATGTTCCGGCTCGCTCCTCCTCTGCTGCTAAATGACTTATGTCCATTCAGCAAGGTATAAAATCTGTTGCTCAGTATGCCATTGCGTTCTGTATGCTTGCCACAGAGGTAGGTTGGAACAATGAAGCCCTTGTTGCCACCTTCTTTCATGGGCTCTCTGATGTGATTAAAGACGAAGTTGCTACAAGAGATTTACCAGAAGATCTCGAGGCATTGGTGTCTTTTTTGATCCTAATTGACATCAGACTAAGTGAGAGGCCCTCTTTCAAGGAGCGCTTGTGGAAGCCTCCTGTTCCGTTGTCTCCTACGTGTTAGTTCCCACCCATGCCTCCCTCTCCTCCCATGCCATCTGGTCCCGAGCCACCAGGTACTGCTGAGCCGATGCAGTTGGGATTCAGGTGTCTCTCCACAGCGGAGAGGGCCTTTAGGAGGAGGGAGGGGCTCTGCCTCTATTGTGGGTTACAGGGCCACCTTGTCCTACACGGCCGGGAAACGCTCACACCTAAGGTCCTGTCGGGAGCAGACCTTGGGTGGTTTATCCTCATCCCCGGAACCACTAAAGGAGAAACCTTTGGTCATGGTTGTCCTTTCCTGCGTGGACTCCTCCATAGTCACCCAGGCTCTTGTTGACTCCAGTGCTGCGGACTATTTCATTTACAGTGCTTTTGTATCAAAGCACTCCATTCCTATTTTGCCTCAATCCGTTCTGCTTGCTATTGAGGCAATTGATGGCAGGCCCCTTCAGGCCGCACTCGTTACTCACAAAACTGCTTTGTTATCCATGGCTATTGGGGCTCTCCATTTTGAAACCCTCCAGTTCCAGGTGATAAACTTTCCGCATGTTCTGGGTTATCCCTGGCTCCAAAAGCACAATTGCAGTCTCGTCTGGTACAGGTCCAAAATTTTGTCATGGTCTCCGCAATGTATTTCCACTTGTCTTCAGAAACCAGTTAAAGTCTTGTGCACTTCTGTGGTGTCTCAGTTGCCAGAGGAGTACCGAGAGTTCCTAGCTGTTTTTGACAAGGTGCGTGCCAGTACGTTGCCTCCTCACAGGTCTTACAATTGTGCCATAGACCTGCAACCCGGAGTTATTCCTCCTCGGGGCCGGGTTTACCCTCTGTCTGTTGCGGAGAATTGTGCTATGGAGGAGTATGTTGCCGATGCTCTGTCGCGGGGGATCATCCAAAAATCCTGCTCTCCTGCAGCGGCTGGCTTCTTCTTTGTGAAGAAAAAGGGTGGCGAGTTAAGAAGACTATGCATCGATTATAGGGGTCTTAATCGTCTTACCATTTAGAATGCTTACCCTATTCCACTCATTATGGAACTCTTTGACCGCCTCAAGGGAGCTACGGTCTTTACTAAACTTGATTTGAGAGGAGCATACAATCTTGTTAGGATCAAGGAGAGCCATGAATGGAAAACAGCATTTAACACCAGGAGCGGGCATTATGAGTATCTTGTAATGACCTATGGCCTATGTAATGCTCCTTCTGTTTTCCAGGAATTTATTAATGATGTCCTACGAGATATGTTGCAACAGTGTGTTGTGGTGCACTTAGACAACATCCTCATACACTCACCCACACTTGAGGCTCATCGTTCTGATATTACACAGGTTCTTCAGAGACTACGTGAGAACGGCCTGTTTTGTAAACTCGAAAATGTGTGAGTTCCGCCAGACTCAAGTAACCTTCCTAGGTTATGTTATCTCCGCTGCAGGGTTCTTCATGGATCCTGACAAGTTATCTGCAGTTCTGCAGTGGCCTCGCCCAGTTGGTCTCCGGTCTATTCAATGTTTTTTGGGGTTCGCCAATTACTATAGAAACTTTATAAAAACTTTTCTTCCTTGGTCAAACCTATCACAGACATGACCCGTAAAGAGAATGATCCACTCCATTGGTCACCTACTGCCATTAAGGCCTTTGATAGTCTTAAGACTGCCTTTGATGCCTCTCCTGTTCTGGCTCATCCTAACCCTGTCCTGCCTTTCGTTCTTGAGGTCGATGCATCTGAGACGGTTCCTTGCATCTGTGTGGTTTCTTCTCTAAGAAATTGTCTCCAGCGGAGTGCAATTATGAAATTGGCGACAGGGAATTACTGGCCATAATTTTGGCACTCAAGGAATGGAGGCATCTCGTACCAGTGCTCATTCTTATTGACCACAAGAATTTAACTTATTTATCTGAAGCAAAAAGTTTGTCACCCTGGCAGTCCAGATGGGCGCTATTCTCAGTTTAATTATGTGGCCTCCTACCTGCCTGGTAGTAAGAAGGTTAGGGCTGATGCCCTCTCTCAACAATTTTTGCCTCTGTCCAAGGAGGAGTCTGTACCTACTCCAGTTATACCTCCTGACCATATTTTGGCTACCATATGTACTAATTTGACTTCTCCCTTGGAGGGAGGAGATCCTGGCTGCACAAACCAATGCACCTCCTGAGAAACCTAGTGGTAAGTGTTTTGTTCCTGAGAATCTTCTAACTAAACTTTTGCACACTTACCACTATATTAATAGCCGCAGGTCACCCAGGCAAGAACCAAATGATTTGGTCTATCACTCGACAATTCTGGTGGCCATCTGTTCGTTCTGATGTTGCTGCGTATATTGCCTCCTGCTCAGTTTGTGCACAGAATAAGACTCCTCGACATCTTCCTGTGGGTCTTCTTCAACCTATTGCTAATGGTGAGCGTCCTCGGACACATCTTTCCATGGACTTCATTGTCAAGCTCCCTGTTTCCAATGGCAATACTGTTATCCTTATGGTGGTTGACCGTTTTTCTAAAATGTCACATTGCATTCCCTTGAAGAAGTTGCTTACTGCTCAGGAGCTTGCTTCAATTTTTGCCCGGCAGGTCTTTCGTTTACATGGGTTACCCAAGGAGATAGTGTCGGACCAGGGTAGCCAGTTTGTCTCCAGATTTTGGTGTTCCTTTTGTGCTCAAATGGGGATCCAGCTTTCCTTCTCCTCGGCATATCACCCTCAATCCAATGAGGCTGCGTAACGGTCTAATCAAGCTCTGGAACAGTTCCTACATTGCTATGTCTCAGATCACCACAATAATTGGTCTGAACTGTTACCTTGGGCAGAGTTTGCTCATAATAATGCTATTAATGCTTCCTCCAAGTTATCCCCGTTCATGGCGAATTATGGGTTTCAACTATCCTTGTTGCCCAATTCATTCATGTCTCAGGGTATTCCGGCTTTGGAGGAGCATCAGTTTTGAAGGAGCATCTCCGGCAACTCCATTCCACGTGGGTGCAGATTCAGGATTGCCTTCATCGTTCTATGCAGTGCCAAAAGTTCCAGGCTGATCGTAGGCATCTGCCCGCGCCTTCCTACCAGGTTGGTGAGAGAGTTTGGCTGTCCTCCCACAACTTGAATCTCTGTTTGCCTTCCAATAAACTGGCTCCCTGTTATGTTGGTCCTTTTCGAATACTCAGACGGGTCAATCCTGTGGCCTACACTCTTGACCTTCCTCCTGCAATGCGCATCTCCAATGTTTTTCATGTCTCCCTCTTGAAACCATTGGTTTGTAATGAGTTTACCACTGTGTTGCCTCGTCCCCATCCTATCTTTGTTGACAACCATGAGGAGTACGAGGTCAGCAGCATTATTGACTCTCGTATGTCTAGGGGCCACGTACAGTATTTGGTTCACTTAAGGGGCTATGGGCTGGAGGAGCGTTCATGGGTTCCCTCCTCTGATGTTCATGCTTCTGCCCTCCTCCGTGCCTTCCATGCCCGTTTCCCCAATAAGCCTTTTGTCCTCCGGCGGGGGAGGGGTCGTTGAGGGGAGGGTACTGTCAGGGTTTTTTTCCCTAATTGTTTGCCATGTGCTGCTGGCAGCAATTTTACACACCTCTCTGGTGCATATTGTGTGATGCTGCTCATTTCCTGCACTTCATTTTATGGCCAGACTGGTGTACATTACCCGTGTGAGACAGGATGCAGTCTCAGAATTATGATGTAATCACTTATTATTTAAAGGGCCTCTGTTCAGTATGCTTTGCCCTTGCATTGTCTCAGACCTGTTTGTGAGAGCTCCTGTGTATTACCTGGCTGTCTGAGATCCCTCCTGGTTCCTGATCCCTGGCTTGTTCCTGACTCTGCTGTTCTCCTTGTTCCTGATTCCGGCTCATCTGACTGCTCACTTTGGCTCCTGACTTGGCTCATCTGACTATTTGCTTTGGCTCCTGACTCGGCTCATCTGACTACCAGCTCTGGTTTTGATTCCTGGCTTGTTTTTTGACTTGCAGACTTTTTATTATTTTTTGCTATTAATAAAGGTGTGATTATTTTTTGCACTTCTCATCTCAGTCTGATTCCTGGCATCCTGACAGGTGAACACTGATGCAGGTGGTTTTAGAACTAGACTGTCTAAAGATCTGGCATGTAAACTGAGGGCGCTTGGTAACCTTAGACTCCTACCTATCCTACTACTAGGCTTGGAGCTAAACAATGTAAATTCAGCATCAACATCTTCATTTCCACTATCTGCTTTTGTTTTATGGGTGGGATTAGATTACCCTTACTTCTACTAATGCTACTGCTGTTACTAGTCATGGGAGTGGTGGGCCCTGCATATCTCCTGCTCCTGGTGGACATGGGATTGCATGCTACAGCAGATGCAAAGATACCCCTACTACTGCTGCCACAATTGCTGCTGCTCCTCTAGATGTTTTGTGCCGGAGCAGCAGATAATGGCATTCAAAATTATATTTGACTCTGTGAAGCAGAGGCAACAGTGCTTGTCACACTTCCGCTCATTAAACAAGTCACACAGAATTGCATGTAAGCACCATGTGTTCCAAACAGTGTGGGGTGATCACACAGCAGGACTACTGACAGTATTTGCTTCACTGGAGGGGCTACGGTCCGGAGGAGCATTCATTGGTTCCCTCCTCTGATGTTCATGCTTCCGCCCTCCTCCGTGCCTTCCCTGCCCGTTTCCCCAATAAGCCTTTTGTCCTCCCGCGGGGGAGAGGTCGTTGAGGGGAGGGTACTGTCAGGGTTTTTTCCATGATTGTTTGCCATGTGCTGCTGGCAGCCATTTTACTCACATCTCTTGCTGACTCTGGTGCATACTGTGTGATGCTGCTCATTTCCTGCACTTCCTTTTATGGCCAGACTGGTGTACATCAACCATGTGAGACAGGATGCAGTATCAGAATTATGATGTCATCACATTATTTAAAGGGCCTCTGTTCAGTATGCTTTGCCCTTGTGTTGTCTCAGACCTGTTTGTGAGAGCTCCTGCGTATTACCTGGCTGTCTGACATCCCTCCTGGTTCCTGATCCCTGTCTTGTTCCTGACTCTGCTGTTCTCCTTGTTCCTGATTCCGGCTCGTCTGACTACTCACTTTGGCTCCTGACTTGGTTCGTCTGACTATTTGCTTTGGCTCCTGACTCGGCTCATCTGACTACCAGCTCTGGTTTTGATTTCTGGCTTGATTTTTGACTTGTGGACTGGTGTGATTATTTTTTGCACTTCTCGTCTCAGTCTGATTCCTGGCATCCTGACAGGTGAACACTGATGCAAGTGGTTTTAGAACTAGACTGTCTAAAGATCTGGCATGTAAACTGAGGCTGCTTGGTATCCTTAGACTACTACCTATCCTACTACTAGGCTTGGAGCCAAACAATGTAAATTCAGCATCAACACCTTCAGTTCCACTATCTGCTTTTTTTATGGGTGGGCTTAGATTACCTTTACTGCTACTAATGCTACTGCTGCTACTAGTCATGGGAGTGGTGGGCCCTGCATATCTCCTGCTCCTGGTGGACATGGGATTGCATGCTACAGCAGATGCAAAGATACCCCTACTACTGCTGCCACAGCTGCTGCTGCTCCTCTAGATGTTTTGAGCCGGAGCAGCAGATAATGGCATTCAAAATTATATTTGACTCTGTTAAGCAGAGGCAACAGTGCTTGTCACACTTCATTAAACAAGTTGAAGCAGACTCTGCACTAGTATTGATAGTGCTGGTGGTAATGGTATCACTGGTTGTGGTGATGGCAGCAGTCGGAAATATAGTACACTCTGACCAACTGCAATACCAAATGTGGTTTCAATAAGATGAGGGGTAGCTTGTACTACAATATATCTAATACAGATAGTATACTAGTAACAGTATGGGCAACATCATGCACTGTGTGCAATGTAGCCAGCCACTAAGAAATGATTATTATTGTTATATATTTTACACTTAAGGTGCAATAGCCCTATTTCTGCTGAAGGGAGCTAAATAACCCCAGAGCAAGTCACACAGAGTTGTAAGCACCATGTGTTCCTCACAGTGTGGGGTGATCACACAGCAGGACTGCTGACAGGCTTGCATTTAGTGTATTGTATGAAGTGTTGCTGCCCATTACTAGAGAATCTCACTATCCCTCTAACCAGACTGTGCTACAGCTCCTCCCACCACCAGGAACAGTGTTTACTGAAGTGTTTCTGTTCTCTGTCCAGAGAGAACTTAGTTCCTCCTGCAAAAATAGTGCAGATACTCCATTCCCATGCATTACCGCTCAACTTGACCTCTGCATAGGGTGAATGGTTAGACTCCCTGTACTTCACTGCAAACAAATTAGCTGATTTTTCAAAGGATCTAAGCTCCTTCTTTGATTCCTGTGTTCTCTGCCCCTTTTTTGGCACCAAAAGTGTTGAACGTAAAATTAAATGAATGCAACTAACAAACATGGAAAATGTCATTAGTCTCCCATTTTCAGGTCCGACAGACATCGCTGAATGCAGAGAGCAATCCCCTCTCCGTATTCAGCATTGCACCAGCAGCTCCTGTGAGCTGCTGGTGCAATGCCGCCCCCTGCAGTCTGAAGACTCACCAGAAACACGGGCCCTCAAGCTCCATAAATGCATTTGTCCATTTGTCTAGTCATTATGTGAACGAATGGGCCAAAATCTGAAAACAATTTATTAAACCACTTATAATTTGAAAAACTATTTTTCAATACTGTTTTATGTTTGAAAGTTTGTTAGCAATGGAGTATATTAATAATTATGTTATGAGTGGTTGATAGTATGGCTGAGAATCATCAGGGCAATAGGAATTATATAATATAAATGTTGCCCTTTATATGTGACATTACAAGCTGTATAACTGTCTTCTGCATGTGAAATTACATGCCATATAATTCCTCTTAAGTGGCCTAACATATAGGATATACTTTCAATATTTCTAGACCGTCCTAGGATTAGTGTTCAATCTGGTATTACAAGTCCATGGAAAAACTGAATAATCAGATCATGTTTAATAGTTTAAATAGGCATATTGCGTTGTGGGGGGTTGTCGGTCTAGGGGTAATTACATTTAATATTAGTAATGAGAGGGGAGGATTGCGGATATAGGTTTTTTACGTGTCGGGCTTATTTTTGGGAGGCATGTTAGACTTTTACGGGAGATTTGTTATTTTATTTACTTTTCTTAGGCGCTGGCAGTTTCTAAAGTGCCGTAAGTCACTAGTGACTCCAGAAATGTGTCTTTACGCTCATTTCTGGACATCGCTAGTTTATCAGACTTATGGCACTTTATGAACTGCCGGCGGGGTTTATGTAATACCCCGATGTGCGAGGTGAAATTACGGACAGCGCAGGTTCCCACGCTTGCGCCGAAACCTGCGCCGTATATTTGATCGCGCCCAAGGTATGTATTTCACCACTCAGATTGTTTTTTAGAAGAGAAGGTTGTCTTTTTCTTTTCGATCTCTCTGTGGCCCCGATGATCTAAAGTTCCACAAAGTGGTGAGATATTCAAAAGGGATCCACTGCATGCCGAGGGCCAGTGACATATTTCAGGCAGCTGACATTATTGTTTAAAGGCAGCATTGCCTAGAGGCATTTTACTTTACATCGCAATGAGTGGCAATGCTTGCAATATATTTCAACAACAAAATAGAGGGGGCGCTAAAGGTGCAGGGGTAACTCAGTGCAAAAAATGAATCACTATGCGTAGATAATACAGAACAATTCAAATATCACAAGGACCAAACAAAATAAAAATAAACATGAAAAATATATATATGAAATAAAAAACCTTTGAATCCTTGAATAAAGGATAATACAGAGATCAAAGTCTTTCTTTGAAATGTATGACCGGATGACCAGAGAAAATGGGATATAGAATGTTCATATGTGGGCTGCCTCCTCCTCACCGACTGGTCCGGGTATAGCTGAAAAAGTACAAGAAGACAGAGGGGCGCCTCATGTGTGGTATAATCAGATGGTATGATACAGAACAAACAGAATGGAGCCAAATGAGTACTCACATACTATTGAAGCACACCTATGTGCTGGTAGAGACAAGCTGCAATTTCAGATAGGTGTGACAGCTCACCCTCCAGGCAAAACTGTGTAGATACTCCTGTAGCACACTTATGTGCTGGTAGAGGCAGGCTATAACTTTATGACAGGTGTAGCAGCTCACCCTAGATGTAGATTCTTGGTTGTGCAGGGGTGTAGGTCCCAGTGAGCAATCAGCAAAGGCAGAAGGTAGGAAAAGAACTCCACTCAGAGTACATTTAAAATAAAATGTAGCTATTTATTAAAAACAAAGATAAAAAAACAACACAGCAGTTGTTTATGATGAGTGGATAAAAGGGTATACAGTGGCACCCCTCAAATGCAACGCGTTTCTCGGTTAAAACCGTTTCATCAGGCATATATTCATTCAACATCCTACCTCTGCCTTAAATAACAAACTAACAGTTATCCACCTCCTTACAAAGGGGTGTGTTTCCTAATTGATGTCTGACACCTGTCTGATGACATCAGATCTTCTAATTGCAACAGTTTTTCACATAGAGTAAAAACCACATTATACATATGTAAAGTATTTTAGCAATAGTATCCTATACTAAACAATAATTAGACAATCCAATAGAACACTGTATGTTTGCATTTAAAGAAAAAAAAAATTGGTATTGACCCACAGTTATCAAAGGGTTATTTGATCTATTTTCCAATTCACACAATGTTTATAATTCAAAATATATATTGGGAATGTTAACTTCTATCCATAGTCAAAAACTGGGCTAGATTTAAACATATTGTTAGTATGAGGAACAACCTACTGTGCGTTAGACCCGTATTAAAAAAAAATATATATATAATAAAAAAAAATATATATATATAATAAAAAATTAATTAAAAAAAAAAAAATATATATATAAATATTAAGAAGTTGGGCGTGTATATTTATATATATATAGGCTGACGTGGGTGTATCTATCGGGGGTGTGTGAAGGCAGCCGATGAGCTGACATTAGTAAATAAAGTATATAGTAAAATGTGGGTGTGTATGTTTACAAGTGCTGTGTGGAAACAGTAAATAGGCTGACGTGAGTGTATCTACAAGGGGGTGTGTTAAGGCAGCCAATAAGCTAACATTAGTGAGCATGTGAACCCTAGATACTGTGTGAAATACACCTCTTTATAGCGGACCTGGTTACATGTATCTGGCAAAAAAGGCTACATAATATAATGTCCGTGGTGAAGTGCATGCACATTAAGCATTTAGTGTCAAACCCAAAAGTATATTTTAATGACACGCAAATCAGTAAGAGAACGAGAATATCAATATTCTATGCTATATAAAGGATAGGATGCACTAACTCGTATAATAATGCAGATTTTTTTTTTTTTTCCCTAAGGGCTTTCTAAGAGGCCAGTCTTTTTATCATTAGATTATATACCATTAAACACATAGTTATCACTTTTTATTTATTCTATTTTAGATAAATAGCATCTCTTCGAAGAGCGTGTCTTTTCACTAATACATCACGCTAAGTTTAGAGAGATTATAGGGCTCTCCCTAGACGCAAAAAAAAAAATAAAAAAAAAAATTCTGCATTATTATATGAGTTAGTGCATCCTATCCTTTATATAGCATAGAATATTGATATTCTCGTTCTCTTACTGATTTGCGTGTCATTAAAATATACTTTTGGGTTTGACACTAAATGCTTAATGTGCATGCACTTCACCACGGACATTATATTATGTAGCCTTTTTTGCCAGATACATGTAACCAGGTCCGCTATAAAGAGGTGTATTTCACACAGTATCTAGGGTTCACATGCTCACTAATGTTAGCTTATTGGCTGCCTTAACACACCCCCTTGTAGATACACTCACGTCAGCCTATTTATTGTTTCCACACAGCACTTGTAAACATACACACCCACATTTTACTATATACTTTATTTACTAATGTCAGCTCATCGGCTGCCTTCACACACCCCAGATAGATACACCCACGTCAGCCTATATATATATAAATATACACGCCCAACTTCTTACTATTTATATATATATATATTTTTTTTTTTTTTATTATTATTAATTTTTTATTATATATATATATATTTTTTTTTATTATATATTTTTTTTTTTTTTAATACGGGTTTAACGCACAGTAGGTTGTTCCTCATACTAACAATATGTTTAAATCTAGCCCAGTTTTTGACTATGGATAGAAGTTAACATTCCCAATATATATTTTGAATTATAAACATTGTGTGAATAGGAAAATAGATCAAATAACCCTTTGATAACTGTGGGTCAATACCAATTTTTTTTTTCTTTAAATGCAAACATACAGTGTTCTATTGGATTGTCTAATTATTGTTTAGTATAGGATACTATTGCTAAAATACTTTACATGTGTATAATGTGGTTTTTACTCTATGTGAAAAACTGTTGCAATTAGAA
The DNA here is from genome assembly GCF_027579735.1 of Bombina bombina. Taxonomy (NCBI): domain Eukaryota; kingdom Metazoa; phylum Chordata; class Amphibia; order Anura; family Bombinatoridae; genus Bombina; species Bombina bombina. The sequence goes on from NC_069499.1 coordinate 1,094,786,181, forward strand.
GATCTGATGTCATCAGACAGGTGTTAGATATCAATTAGGAAACACACCCCTTTGTAAGGAGGTGGATAACTGTTAGTTTGTTATTTAAGGCAGAGGTAGAATGTTGAATGAATATATGCCTGATGAAACGGTTTTAACCGAGAAACGCGTTGCATTTGAGGGGTGCCACTGTATACCCTTTTATCCACTCATCATAAACAACTGCTGTGTTGTTTTTTTATCTTTGTTTTTAATAAATAGCTACATTTTATTTTAAATGTACTCTGAGTGGAGTTCTTTTCCTACCTTCTGCCTTTGCTGATTGCTCACTGGGACCTACACCCCTGCACAACCAACCAAGAATCTACATCTAGGGTGAGCTGCTACACCTGTCATAAAGTTACAGCCTGCCTCTACCAGCACATAAGTGTGCTACAGGAGTATCTACACAGTTTTGCCTGGAGGGTGAGCTGTCACACCTATCTGAAATTGCAGCTTGTCTCTACCAGCACATAGGTGTGCTTCAATAGTATGTGAGTACTCATTTGGCTCCATTCTGTTTGTTCTGTATCATACCATCTGATTATACCACACATGAGGCGCCCCTCTGTCTTCTTGTACTTTTTCAATATATTTCAAGCAGCATTTTCACCTACATTGGTGATGTAAAGTAAAAGATCCCTTTTACCTACAAGAATAACAAGAATAACCCCTAACCCACCAATATCCCACTGCAATAACACCTTCACTACTTAAACCCTAAACTGCCAATAACCCACCGCAATAAACTCCCTATTCTTCTTAAAGGGACACTAAACCGAAAAATTTTCTTTCATGATTCAGGAAGAGAATACAGTTTTAAATAACATTCCAATTTACTTCTATTATCTTATTTGCTTCATTCTTTAGATATGCTTTTTTGAAGAAATAGCAATGCACATGGGTGAGCCAATCATACAAGGCATCTATGTTCATCTACCAATCAGCAGCTACTGAGCATATCTAGATATGCTTTTCAGCAAAGAATATCAAGAAAATTAAGCAAATTAGATAATAGTAAATTAGAAAGTTGTTTACAACTGCATGCTCTTTCTAAATCATGAAAGAAAAAATTTTGGGTTTCATGACCCTTTAACCTATAAACCGCCACATCCCCCACCGCAATAAACCCCCTACTCTACTAAATCCCTAAAGCACCAATACCCCACCGCGATAAACTGCCTACTCTACTTAACCCCTAAACTGCCAATACCCCATCGCAAACTACCCTTACACTATTTAACCTCTAACATCTAGCCCCTATAATTTTTAACTTGTAAGTAGTGATGTCGCGAACTTAAAAATTTTGGTTCGCGAACTGCGGACTCGAACTTCCGCTATTGTTCGCGAACCGGCGAACCGTGCAAACCGCCATTGACTTCAATAGGCAGGCGAACTTTAAAACCCACAAGGACTCTTTCAGGCCACAATAGTGATGGAAAAGTTGTTTCAAGGGTACTAACAACTGGACTGTGGCATGCTGGAGGGGGATCCATGGCAAAACTCCCATGGAAAATTACATAGTTGATGCAGAGTCTGGTTTTAAGCCATAAAGGGCCTAAATCACCTAACATTCCTAAATTGTTTGGAATAACGTGCTTTAAAACATCAGGTATGATGTTGTATCGATCAGGTACTGTAAGGGTTACGCCCACTTCACAGTGACAGACCAAACTCTCCGTGTAACGCACCGCAAACCACTGCAAACAGTCCATTTGCACAATTTGGTAGATAGATACATAGATTACATAGATAAATAGATGCAATATACATATGATAGATACGAATTACATAGATCAATAGATGCCATATACATTTGATAGATACAAATTACATAGATCAATAGATGCAATATACATTTGATAGATACGAATTACATAGATCAAAATATGCAATATACATTTGATAGATACGAATTACATAGATCAATAGATGCAGTATACATTTGATTGATACGATTGATAGTTAGATAGATTCGATAGATAGATAGATAGATTTGAAAGATATATAATTTCCCTGAGAGAGTATAACAATAAGACATGCGGTCTGGGACCCGTGGTGTGTTAAGTAGTACTATTCTTAGCAGTTTACTACTACCTGTTACTCCCCCTATCGGGGGCGGTCTATATGGCCAGCATTTTTGGAACAGGGAGATGGAAGAAGATGATTGGTCTGTCCTCCTACTTCAAATTTGTCCTAAACACAAGTGGCTGTCTCAAAACAGTCCGGCCACGAGATAGATAGATTTGATAGATAGATATACATAGATAGATAGTTAGATAGAATCGATAGAAGATAAATAGATCGATTTGATAGATAAATAATTACCCTGGCAAAGCATAATAACACATGCGGTCTGGGACCCATGTTAACTAGGTTGTGTTAAGTAGTACTATTCTTAGCACTTTAATCCCTGTTACTCCCCCTATCGGGGGAGGTCTATATGGTGTGCATGATTACCCTGACAAAGTATAACAACAAGACACGCGGTCTGGGACCCATGGTAACTAGGTTGTGTTAAGTAATACTGTTCTTAGCAGTTTAATCCCTCTTAATCCCCCTATCGGGGGAGGTCTATATGGCCTGCATAATTACCCTGACAAAGTATAACAACAAAACATGCGGTCTGGACCCATGGTAACTAGGTTGTGCTAAGTAGTACTATTCTTAGCACTTTAATCCCTGTTACTCCCCCTATAGGGGGAGGTCTATATGGCCTGCATGATTGCCCTGACAAAATATAATAATAAAACATGCGTTCTGGGACCCATTGTAAGGTTGTATTAAGTAGTACTGTTCTTAGCATTTTAATACCTGTTACTCACCCTATCGGGGGAGGTCTATATTGCCTGCATGATTACCCTGACAAAGTATAACAACCAAACATGCGCCCTAGGACCCATGGTAAGGTTGTGTTAAGTAGTACTGTTCTTAGCATTTTAATACCTGTTACTCACCCTATCGGGGGAGGTCTATATGGCCTGCATGATTACCCTTACAAAATATAATAATAAAACATGCGCTCTGCGACCCATGGTAAGGTTGTGTTAAGTAGTATTGTTCTTAGCATTTTAATACCTGTTACTCACCCTATCGGGAGAGGTCTATATGGCCTGCATGATTACCCTTACAAAATATAATAATAAAACATGTGCCCTGGGACCCATGGTAAGGTTGTGTTAAGTAGTACTGTTGTTAGCATTTTAATATCTGTTACTCACCCTATCGGGGGAGGTCTATATCGCCATCATGATTAGCCTAGCAAAGTACAACAATAAAACATGCGGTCTGGGACCCATGGTAACTAGGTTTATTTCAGTAGTACTGTTCTTATTAGTTTAATACCTGTTACAACCCCTAATGGTGGGAGGTCTATATGGCCTGCATGATTACCCGCACCAAATAAAACAACAAGACATGCGGTATGGGCCTGGGACCCATGGGTAACTAGGTTGTGTGAAGTAGTACTATTCTTAGCACTTTCATCCCTGTTACTCACACCTATCGGGGGAGGCCTATATGGCCATCATGATTAGCCTAACAAAGTACAACAATAAAACATGCGGTCTGGGACCCATGGTAACTAGGTTTATTTCAGTAGTACTGTTCTTATTAGTTTAATACCTGTTACAACCCCTAATGGTGGGAGGTCTATATGGCCTGCATGATTACCTGTACCAAATAAAACAACAAGACATGCGGTATGGGCCTGGGACCCATGGGTAACTAGGTTGTGTTAAGTAGTACTATTCTTAGCACTTTCATCCCTGTTACTCCCACCTATCGGGGGAGGTCTATATGGCCATCATGATTAGCCTAACAAAGTACAACAATAAAACATGCTGTCTGGGACGCATGGTAACTAGGTTTATTTCAGTAGTACTATTCTTATTAGTTTAATACCTGTTAAAAACCCCTAATGGTGGGAGTTCTATATGGCCTGCATGATTACCCGCACCAAATAAAACAACAAGACATGCGGTATGGGCCTGGGACCCATGGGTAACTAGGTTGTGTGAAGTAGTACTATTCTTAGCACTTTCATTCCTGTTACTCACACCTACCGGGGGAGGCCTATATGGCCATCATGATTAGCCTAACAAAGTACAACAATAAAACATGCGGTCTTGGACCCATGGTAACTAGGTTTATTTCAGTAGTACTGTTCTTATTAGTTTAATACCTGTTACAACCCCTAATGGTGGGAGGTCTATATGGCCTGCATAATAACCCGCACCAAATAAAACAACAAGACATGCAGTCTGGGCCTGGGACCCATGGGTAACATGGGCACACACGCTGGCAGGCAGGCAACTTCAATTAGCTTACACTAGCAACAGTCAAAAAAAGTTTTTTTAAAAAAATATTTACACTACTGTTATAACAAATATGATTGGTGGCACTAGTTGGCAAGTGGGCCTGGCACACACGCTGGGAGGAAGGCAACTGCAATTAGATTACACTAGATGACTGATGTTTCTCAGTCAAAAAAGTTTTTATTTTAAATATTTACAATACTGTTATAACAAATATGATTGGTGGCACTAGTTGGCAAGTGGGCCTGGCACACACGCTGGCAGGCAGGCAACTGCAATTCAATTGCACTAGCAGACTTATGATTCACAATCAAAAAAGTTTTTATTTTAAATATTTACACTACTGTTATAACAAATATGATTCATGGCACTAGTTGGAAAGTGGGCCTGTCACACACGCTGGCAGACAGGCAACTGCAATTAAATAACAATAGCAGACTGATGTAAAAGTTTGTTTTTAAAAGTTACACTAATGTTACAACAGATAGGAGTGATGGCACACAGGATAGAAGTAGGCACAGTATGTGCTGGCAGCCTGACACACAGGCTGGCACTAGTGTCAGGCTGGCCTGGCAACTAAAATTAAATAACACTAGAAGACTGATGTAAAAGTTTTTAAAAAAAAAAATTAAACTAATGTTACACCAGATAGGAGTGGTGGACTGGCACTGAGGATGGAAGTAGGCACAGTATATGCTGGCAGCCTGACACACAGGCTGGCACTAATGGCAGCCAGGCTGGCCTGGCAACTAATATTAAATAACACTAGAAGAGGACTGATGTAAAAAAAAAAATCTTTAAAAATTTACACTCATGTTACACCAGATATAAGTGGTGGAAAAAAGAGCTATTAATCACACTATATGATGTGGGCCTGACACACAGGCCTGATGGAAGATGAAATTAGATTACACTAGCAAAATGATTTAATTTTTTTTTTTTTTATTTACAATAATGTTTATGAGTGGTGGCTGCCTGGCTGGCACAGAGCAATTAACCACAGTATATGCTGTGTGAGCCTGAGACACAGGCCTGATAGTAAATGAAATTAGATTACAATAGCAAAATGATTTAAAAGTTTTTTTTTTTAAAATTTAAAATAATGTTAAGCAGATATGAGTGGTGGCTGCTGGCACAGCTATTAACCACAGTGTATGCTGTGTAAGCCTGACACACAGGCCTGATAGAAAATGAAATTAGATTACACTAGCAAAATGATTTAAAAGTTTGGTAGTTTAAATTTACACTAATGTTAAGCAGATATGAGTGGTGGCTGCCTGGCTGGCACAGAGCAATTAACCACAGTATATGCTGTGTGAGCCTAAGACACAGGCCTGATAGAAAATTAAATTAGATTACACTAGCAAAATGATTTAAAAGTTTTTTTTTTTTTTTTTATTTAAAATAATGTTAAGCAGATATGAGTGGTGGCTGCTGGCACAGCAATTAATCACAGTGGATGCTGTGTAAGCCTGACACACAGGCCTGATAGAAAATGAAATTAGATTACACTAGCAAAATTATTTAAAACTTTGGTTGTTTAAATTTACACTAATGTTAAGCAGATATGAGTGGTGGCTGCCTGGCTGGCACAGAGCAATTAACCACAGAATATGCTGTGTGAGCCTGAGACACAGGCCTGATAGAAAATGAAATTAGATTACACTAGCAAAATGATTTAAATTGTTTTGTTTTTTTAAATTTACTATAATGTTAAGCAGATATGAGTGGTGGCTGCTGGCACAGCAATTAACCACAATATATGCTGTGTAAGCCTGACACACAGGCCTGATAGAAAATGAAATTAGATTACACTAGCAAAATGATTTAAAAGTTTGGTTGTTGTTAAGAGAATAAGATAAACATTTTTTGATTCAATGTATGTTGCTAACCAAGTTTTATATATATATATATATATATATATATACAGACAGTTTAAATTTGCAATCATATCTGACTATGTTTAAATTTATAGGTAACAGTTCAATAGCTGTTGGAAAAGCATTATAAAACAAAAAATTACGAGGCCTTCATTTGTTTTGGGACTCTAACTATGACTTTACAACCAATTTTTTTTGCACCTTTTATTTTTTATGCTGGAAATCAGTACTATTTATGTTACAGTTTCACGTATTCTGTGATGCTATTTTGTTTTTTTATTATGTCTGTATGTCACAACCTTCTTTGCCTCAATAAAAACTATTTAAAAAAAAAACAAAAAAAAAAAACTTTGGTTGTTTAAATTTACACTAATGTTAAGCAGATATGAGTGGTGGCTGCTGGCACAGAGCAATTAACCACAGTATATGCTGTGTGAGCCTGAGACAGAGGCCTGATAGAAAATGAAATTAGATTACACTAGCAAAATGATTTAAAAGTTTTTTTAAAAAAAATTTAAATAATGTTAAGCAGATATGAGTGGTGGCTGCTGGCACAGCTATTAACCACAGTGTATGCTGTGTAAGCCTGACACACAGGCCTGATAGAAAATGAAATTAGATTACACTAGCAAAAAGATTTAAAAGTTTTGTTTTTTAAATTTAAAATAATGTTAAGCAGATATGAGTGGTGGCTGCTGGCACAGCAATTAACCACAGTGTATGCTGTGTAAGCCTGACACACAGGCCTGATAGAAAATGAAATTAGATTACACTAGCAAAATGATTTAAAAGTTTGGTTGTTTAAATTTACACTAATGTTAAGAAGATATGAGTGGTGGCTGCTGGCACAGCTATTAACCACAGTGTATGCTGTGTAAGCCTGACACACAGGCCTTATAGAAAATGAAATTAGATTACACTAGCAAAATTATTTAAAAGTTTGGTTTTTTAAATTTAAAATAATGTTAAGCAGATATGAGTGGTGGCTGCTGGCACAGCAATTAAACAATGTTGTATGCTGTGTAAGCCTGACACACAGGCCTGATAGAAAATGAAATTAGATTACACTAGCAAAATGATTTAAAAGTTTTTTTTTTAAATTTAAAATAATGTTAAGCAGATATGAGTGGTGGCTGCCGGCACAGCAATCAAACAATGTTGTATGCTTTGTAAGCCTGACACACAGGCCTGATAGAAAATGAAATTAGATTACACTAGCAACATTATTTAAAAGTTTTTTTTTTTTAATTTAAAATAATGTTAAGCAGATATGAGTGGTGGCTGCCGGCACAGCAATTAACCACAGTATGCTGTGTAAGCCTGAAACACAGGCCTGATAGAAAATGAAATTAGATTACACTAGCAAAATGATTTAAAAGTTTTGTTGTTTAAATTTACACTAATGTTAAGCAGATATCAGTGGTGGCACTAATCACAGTATATGCTGTGAGCCTCACACACAGGCTGAAAGCCAGGCAAATGCAAATAAAATTACAAATAAAAAAAAAAAATGACTGAAGTTATAGCCCTAAAAAGGGCTTTTTGGGGTGCTGTCCTTACAGCAGAGATAAGATGAGTCCTTCAGGACTGTAGTGGACACTAAATACACTAGCCTAGCTATCTATTTCCCTATAATGTCAGCAGCAGCAACACTAAAGCTCCTCTCACTAAGAAAGCAAGATCGTAATGAATCTAAAAAGGCTGCTGCCAAGGAGCTGGGAGGGTCTGTGAGGGAGTGTCTGCTGCTGATTGGCTCAAATGTGTCAGAAGGCTGTGAGATACAGGGTCAAAGTTTCCTCAATGATGACAAATAGGGGGCGGATCGAACATCGCATATGTTCGCCCGCAGCGGCGAACGCGAACAAGCTATGTTCGCCGGGAACTGTTCTCCGGCAAACAGTTTGCGACATCACTACTACATAATACCAGTGCTATTTAGATTGGTCATGATCTCCATTAAAAGTATAGGTTGAGCTAGAGGGATGTCGGCAGCACTAACCCTTCTCTGGTAAATGGGATTTACCATGAACTTGTAATAAGTTTCATGCTAATATTAGCACGGTCCAGCGATATTGCTTATTGCGACCAACACTAACATTAGCTCGCCACTTGTAATCTGCCCATTATCTGGTTAATCCTGATTATATTTACTTGTAGATGTAGAATGCATGATATAATCTACATCACTCTAAAAATGTGTTAACTCATTTGGTTATTATCATTGTTTATTTATTTATTTATTTTTATTATTTTTTTAATAAATACATTTCCACTCCCAATTCAGGTGTTGTTTCATTAAGCAACAGCATAAACAATTCATAATGGGAACAGTTCACAAAATTACACAGAAATATATTCACATTTTATCATCTGCTTATCAATCTTTTACTTGTCTATTGCTATGTGAATTTATGCAAATATATTTTCTCTCCTGTTTTAATTTTAGATTCAGGCGTATATTATTCACTATTAAGTAATTTATCAAACTTCCTGTGAAGAAGGATAAATTTAGCTCCATTAATATTTAGCTTGACTTGATAAAGTACAGTTTTCTAATTAGTTTAACCCGAACATGCTGAGGGCAGCTCATTCTGTTGTAGAAAATTAAATGTATTCCTGATTTTACATTGTCTGTTTACCTGGATATTAAGCAGGGCTATGGTAGGGCACATTATATATCATCCCAATTGTGAGGATCAAAGTAAGATTTCCAAGCCAAGGCAGGGTCATGGCCAATGTCTTGCACATGTTAGTATAAATAAAACTTGCATGAACATGGAGTGAAAGCATAATGCATTATATTAAGCTTAATGATAATCAGCCTTCATTATCTAGCACCCCCTAAAAGAACATGACATAACATCACAAGAAACTAGCTGATTCCCTTGAGGAAGATACAAATGTTCAAAAGATGCATAGATAAAACTAAACAAAATCTAATAGAAGTATCTTTGTTTATAGTATAGTGACATTTAGGGCTCCATTTATGAAGCAGAGAACGCTGCTTCTGAGGCCCATTGTTTCAGGCTTGACTGAAAGGGAAGGTAAGAAGCAGTCGTCATAAGATCAGGATGATTGAAAACCCCTAAAAGCGGCTGATTGGCCGCCAGTGAGAAGGGGATAACTGTTGATAGGTAAAGATGAGATTGGCGCTTAACTATAATCCTAAAAGCCTAGTTTGGAAACTACTCCTCCTTAGTAGTTAGGTAAGTGGTAGGTTAATAAAGAACATAAAAACTGGCGCTAAAAAATATAGCTAGGATTAAGCTACCAAAAATATATGTGCAGCTCTTGTGAGAAATATCTATAGTGTTAATATTAACTCAAAAAAACTCAAGATCAAAAATAGCGTATATTTCTAAGTCTTATTCTATAATAATATTGTGTGGTGAATTACTAATAAAAATGGTGTCTCGAAATTCTAAAAACACAAAACACGCCAGTGAGAAGGGGCTGCATTGCACAAGCATTTCACTAGAAATGCTTGTGCAATGATAAATGCGGACATTTAGCAATGTCGAGCGGACATGATTCGCTATAGTGAATCATGTGTGCTTGATATTTAATAAATTCATCCCAAAGTGTCAACATTATCCTGCAAGTAATTAATTAAAGTGGAAATCCAAAGTTTTTTTTTATAATATTTATATAAGATTGTTCAATCGTGTAAGGGGGGATCATTATTTTAAGAGATGAGAATGTTATTATCAATGTTGGGTATCAGGAGGTTGTTGGCAAAGTAACCATAGTTACACACATGAATCAGCTGCAAATGCTTTATTGTAGAATACATCCTATACAAGCATTACAAATATATTTCTGTGACAAACTGGTTACGGAAAATGTCTTTCCTGAGTAGCAAAATGTGAATGAGGACAGAGTCAATAAGAGGTCTAGCCAGACTGAAAATAAACTGGGACTGGCAAGCAGAGTCTAGCAAGGCTGCTGTCACAGACATAAAATAACTAGTACCCTGAGCATACTGGTATAGGTGTCAACAGACAGAAATGACTGGGAGGAATCCGAGACAAGTAAGTATGGCTTGCATATGCCACAAGCAAGATGGTATAACTGACAATAGACAGCAGGGATGATTGGCTGGCACCATTGGTGGGAAATACCTTGCAGAAGAATTTATAAGGGAATGATCAGCAGGATTACATTGAGCAATTGGTAAGCAGGATACATTAAGCAAATAGTGGACAGCTGTACACTATATGCAGGTCATGGCTAGTAGGATACACTATTCAAACTATATGTAGTTTTGTCAAACAGGTAAGAGCAGCAAGTAACAGTGTCTGCAAGTAAGTAGCTGAGAAAAAAAAACGTGACACACTTGCATTGTTCTAAACTAGCGCAAGCAATGTCAGCATGAAATAGTACTCATGCAAGCACAGCCTTTAAGATGAGCATGTACCTACCTGACAGCCTGATGTCCTATAAGACTGAGATGGTGCTATTTGGGGCATCTTAGCAATTGTAAACAGAAAGAGAAGCAGTCTGCCAGAAATGAACAACAGCTCATTTGCTTGTTCTATGGCCCGGTTACTACCTGGGAGTAGCTTCATTTTGCCCAATTATGCTTTTCACAGAGGAAAATATTTCTGAAGTATATCAGTCTGATCCAGCCTAACAAGGTCAGTCCAGTCACAAAATATCAGGCAATTTTCCTCTGAACAAGGGAAACGGCAACCCCAGACAATCATTCCGGCCTCCTTTGGGCCTCGTCAGTGAGGTGTGTGGTTTTCACTTTATCTGGATTTATATATATATATATATTAAATATAAATGTATCTAGATTTTTACATTTATACTAAATATAATTCTATGGTAAATTATCTGGAAACCACTAATCCATTACAACTAAGTTGTTAAATAAACGCTATAAAAGGGTTTCCTTTCCATTGTTTCCAAAGAATGTATTAGGAATCAATATATGTTAATAAGAAGATTATATTTATAGATATTTACAGATATATATATATATATATATATATATATATATATATATATATATATATATATATATATATATATATATATATATACTGTGTATATATATATATATATATATATATATATATATATATATATATATATATATATATATATATATATATATATCTGTAAATATCTATAAATATACACACATATATTCTACAACAAAACAGTCCAAATAATTATTACAGGGCAACCTTAATTTGTGCAATAAATTAAAATAGAGAGATAGAGATTTTGGTGTTCCAGTTTTTATGCCCCAATTCAATGTGGGGGGGGGGGGGTTATCAAATTCCATCCAAACGTTATTGAGAGTGTCCTTCTTAAAAAATAGACTAGGCTGAAGTCTAATCTATAGTTTTAATAACAGCTAGGTGAATATTCCAGTGATAAAATGTCACCACAAGGTGCAACCATATCCCCCTAAGCACATTGGGCAAAGAGGCTGCTCCTAGGTGGTGACTCGCCATAGAACTAGCTACTGAGCTGTTGTTCATTCCTGGTAGAACCACTTCTCTCTTTATATGCTTTTGTATTATGACCCTAGGGAGGTCTCCTTAAGGGTGATGGGGGAAACCACATGTGGATTCCTTGCTCAGTGTGTTTAGAGGAATATGGCTGCAGCTCACTGATGAGGCCCACAGAAGGTCAAAACGATTGTGTGGAGTTTCCATTTCCCTTGTTCAGAGGAGAATTGCCTTGTATTTGGGGGCTGGACTGATCTTACTTGGCGGAAACAGACTGATATACTTTAGGAAAGTTTTCCTATGTGAAAAGCACAACTGGGCTAAAAGAGGCTGCTCCTAGGTGGTGATTTGCCTAGAAGAAGCTACTGAGCTGTTGTTCGTTCCTGATAGAACGCTTCTCTCTTTGTATGCATCTTAGCAATTGTGTAAGGGGGATGCCAAAAATGCATCAACATATTTTAGATTATAAAGGACAAGAAATGTTATAAACATGATGTTCTGAGATGCAGAAGGTACTTATGAATTATGATTGTGAAGGTTGACCAGGGCAGTATGACTGAAACTATTTTATTAGGCATTTTGTTTTTCATGAAGCATGGGGTATTATAATAGCACTATAATAGGAACTGGCAGAGTAAAGCAGGTAGAGCAAAGACAGTGTTTCAAATTTTAGAGTTAGTCAAGAGTACTATTTGACATAATCTAATACAATGAGAGATATTGTTTCCTTTGGATGGTAGGACTTGTAAAGGGAAAATACAACAGTGGAGTTTTAGGAGCATAGCTAAACACTGTGAACCAGAATAGGTATAATAACTGTGTATTTTGTATTTGTATGCAATATTAAGATGTTATGGGGTTTATGCACCAGCTCAAACCAGCAGCAACAAAGAAAATAAAACTTTGATTAATTTACCTTAGATAAACAAGAACATTCCCACATGAGCTGTGATTACAGGAGCCAAGAGTTTTTAAGCCTTATTATAAAGCATTCTGCTTGGAAATATTCCAAAATACATAAAGCAGATGTTGTAGCTTACATCTTTAATAATGCAAAGTGCATAATAACAAAAAAATAGAAAATTGTTACATTTTGTTATTTTAATTTGTCACGTGCCAAACCAAACGTTACCCAATAAACAAGATCCCTGTGTGTTGTTGGCATGACTACTGTGACTACCGGTTTTGATTCCAGATTATATCTCTTTAAAATAAATAGTCATTTTATGAAATATTCATAAATGGTGTTTATCTGGTATTCCATAAACTACATTTAGCTCTGTTATGTCAGCTAGTATTTGTTTTTATACAGTTTGCTTGCATAAGAATGTACTTATTAAGTAAAAAAAGCATTCTCAGGCTGCACATACAAATGAGCATTCACTTAACATTCCAGAGTTGGAAAACTTTTTCAGGTATCTGTATATTTCACACAAATTGAAAAACAAAAAATATGTACTTTGCAGGGGTATTTATTTTGGTGACATTGTTTGCAAATATTTTAATTTTTTTATTTAGGCACATTAAGAAAACAGCTTGTCTCTAATGGAATTGTAATGTTTAAGTCTTTATTCTTTGCTAAAGAAAAACATACGTCTGTATAAAATGACAGATTTCACATTATAAAATACAATAATCAGATTAATGTCCCCTTCCTATTAATTATGCCGGTAATGTATCCCATGTAGGAAAGAAAGAAATCACTTTGAGGGGTCTCTCTAAAGTGACAGTAGTGACTTTATAGATAATAAGTATTTTTTACTATTGTTGCTATTGACTCCACAATCTTATTCCCCGAGGTTCTATTACATGACATTAAATGGCTGCATGTAAATGCTTGTGGCTCCCATCAATTGAAATCGTATTGGCTCTCCAATAGTTGGCAAATTAATTGAAAGAAATTGCTGATGCCTCAAAAATCTTTCCAGTCCTTCCTATATTCTCACATAGGACCATACTTTTCTTTCTTTCACACACCACATTTCCAATCACCTTTCTTTGGTAACACCTTCTTAATTGCCATTCCACAATTGTTGCACCCCCCTAAATCATTGTATTTTAATCTCACAGGATCATTCACCTAACCTATTATCATAGATTGTCTACTTCACTCTTCTAGTCCAAACATGCAAACATTTGATAAATACACATTAAACCACCATTTGTGCTAAACATATGGTTTACTCTTCATCATCACTAACCACAATGCATTGTAGTGGCATTCTTCTCACTCAATCTCCACTCTATGCTTCATGCAGATAAGTTTATCACTAAGCCTACATATATTTGCAACATACTCTGCAAAAGAGATTAAGTGTTCTACCAGCTTGATTGTAGTATACTATGACCAGAGCGTTAACAAACGTTGTTCAGTCAGCATGCTGGAGGTGGGAAATTTCATTTGTTTTTACACCTGTGCTCAGGGATGGACTTTAGATGATTTGAGAAAAGTGTATTGTGAGAAATCACTGTTGCTTGTATCTACTTTTTAAGTAATGTTGTTGGATAATTGGTTGGTTGCTGCAGTGCTTGCACCTGTGCGCGTGGTGGGGAATTAGCAGCTGGTATAAAGGTGTGTGTGAGGGATTATTTTTGTAATGAGGGGTAAGGATCTGAAGGGTTAAAATATGAGTGCCAGGTTAGTAATGTTTCTTAGAAATAAACTGGAAAAAAATGTAATATATATATTTTTTTAATTTACATCTCTATTAATGGGTAAAGGAGTGTGTTGTGTTTAACATAAGTGTGTAATGGCCACCAGCCCAAATACGTAATTATTGGGTATCCTGTCCTTTGCAGACAGATGGTGGTAAAAGTAGTCTCCACGATTCATGTGTACTGGTTTATGTCCCTATTTGAGCGCAAGTGCAGCAATTCTTCTGGCTGATATAGGTGGGCTAGAATTTTGAGCTAAACATGGCATGCAAACCTGCACACGTGTTGTTATGTTGTGGAAGCATTCTATAAATTCTCATGACTCGCCACAATCAGTGCTTGTGATTTTAGACTGATCACCGGGCTTGATCTCTGACTTTTAATCTAGACTCTGCTTGCTTTCCTTAGCTCTTTATGCTAACACCTGATTGGACTGATCTCCTAGCTTGACTTTGGCTCTTAGAGGGATATCTATCAAGCCGTCAACCACAAATACACTGGAATTCCACAGCGTAATTGTGGCGAGCTTGATTCAACCCATTTATCAAAGCCTACAGACCGGCAAAAGTTGAAATTTGTGATGTAACATACGATCTGCCGGTCTCAATCCAACGCAGATCGATGCTTACGTCATTACAGATGTTCCGAATACAAATTCGGCATTATCTGACAGGGCCTTTTGCGGGGCATTGCCCCAAAGAAATCAGCTCTGTTACCTGTAAAAAAAAATACATAAACACCCCCCAACAGTAAAATCCACCACCCACACAACCAACCCCCCAAATAAAACCCTATCTAAAAAAACCTAAACTCCCCATTGCCTTTAGCTCTTTTACTGCCCAAAGTCCCTAACCTAAAATTAAAACCCTCCCAATAAACCCTTAAAAAAAACTAACACTAACCACCAACGATCCACTTACAGTTTTCGAAGACCGGACATCCATCCTCATCCAAGCGGCAGAAGTCCTCAGCAAAGCCGGCAGAAGTCTTCGTCCAAGCGGGCCAAAGTCTTCATCCAAGCGGCATCTTCTATCTTCATCCATCCCTCGTGGAGCGGCTCCATCTTCAAGACATCCGGCGCGGAGCACCCTCTTCTTCCGATGGTCAAGACGAATGAAGTTTCCCTTTAAGGTACGTCATCCAAGATGGCGCCCCTTACATTCCAATTGGCTGATAGAATTCTATCAGCCAATAGGAATAAAAGGGGAAAAAATCCTATTGACTGTTGCAATCTGCCAATAGGATTGAGCTTTTATCCATTTGGCTGATCCAATCAGCCAATAGGATTGAGCTTGCATTCTATTGGCTATTCCAATCAGCCAATAGAATGCGAGCTCAATCCTATTGGCTGATTTGATCAGCCAACAGGATGAAAGCTCAATCCTATTGGCTGATTGCAACAGCCAATAGGATTTTTTCCCCTTTAATTCCTATTGGCTGATAGAATTCTATCAGCCAATCGGAATGTAAGGGACGCCATCTTGGATAACCTACTCTCCCATATAAGTCAATAGAGAAAAAAAAGTGGAAAAAAAAAACTAACACCCCACTCTCGCACAAATCCGATTGCATATTCTCATGTGTGTTAATCCGACATAAAAATAAAAATATTTGCAATTCCAATATTCTTCAAATAGCAGAATGTGTTCTATTTATTCATTAATACATATTTAATACATATTTATATATATATATATATATATATATATATATATATATATATATATATATATATATATATATACATATATATATATGTATATATATATATATATATATATATATAGACAAGCAGGAAATTGCACTCCCAATGACCAAAGTCCTTATGCCCTGGGTGCAGCAAACAAAATAGATAGAAATACAGGACAAGCGCACTCCAAGGGACTTATCAAAAAAACAGTTTAATCAGTGTGACACTGATTAAAGTGTTTTTTGATAAGTCCCTTCCTTATATATATATATATACATAGACATATATATATGATGATATTCTGGTACAATATATCTATACCTACAGTATATAATATATATATATATATATATATATATATATATATATATATATATATATATGAATATCTAATATCTAATTAAAAATATTTATAGTTTGCAATGGGGGATCGTGGTGGTTTAAGCGTTACTAGTATAGGGAGTTTATAGCAGTGGGCTATGTGGCAGTATAGGGGTTATTAGTGTGGTGCGGTAATTTGTGGTGAGCTATGGGGCGATTTAGGGATTAATAGTGTAGGGGGTAATTTGTGGTGGGCTATGTGGTGGTTTATGGATAGTGTAGCCGGGTAATTTGTGGGTGGCTATGTGGTGGTTTAGGGGTTAATAGTGTAGCAGAGTAATCTGCAGGGTAATTTGTAGCAAGGTAATTTGTGGGGTGGCTATGTGGTGGTTTAGGGGGTAATGGTTGATCCATTTATTTAGATTTTTGCTTAATTGAGTCTATTTCTTTTTCTACATGTTGTAAAAGAGAAGTAGTAACTAAATTCTGTATTTTTAATATATTTCTTTTAGTTATTCTTATTAATCTTTAAAGTGTTTTATATTAATTGTAGATGGTGATGTGTAACAGTATACTATTATACTATGAATAATGTAATGAATTTTAAGGGTTAAATCTCTGTTAGATTTCACTTACAGGTGAAGATGTAATGCTACTTCTACCTGGGGGTCGATCCGATAAAAATCGTCGCCCCTAAAAGTCGGCGACGCCAATATTTGCACGGGTTTGGTATCCTATATACGGCATAACCTAGAAGTTACGCGCGTATATTTCTGCCGTCGCCCGTAGTTTTTTGGGCCATAGGCAGGTATACCAAACCCGCGCAGTTTGGTATCCAATATACAGCGTAAGGACTTACGTGGCGAAAATGGAGAAATCTTACTCCATTTTCACCTCGCCACAAAAAGCAGCCGTAAGAAGCCTTACGCTGACTATTGGAGCCCCGTAACTCCCTAAACTGGCTGCTAAATAAACCTAACACCTAACGCATGTGCAATGTCTATCTCCCTGTCAACCGCGATCTGCTAAATAAAACCTAACACCTAACGCATGCGCAATGTCTATCTCCCTGTCAACCGCGATTTGCAAAATAAAACCTAACACCTAACGCATGCGCAATGTCTATCTCCCTGTCAACCGCGATCTGCTAAATAAAACCTAACACCTAACGCATGCGCAATGTCTATCTCCCTGTCAACCGCGATCCCCCGCCGCAATCCCTAATAAAGTATTTAACCCCTAAACCGCCGCCATCTACATAAACTAACCCCCTACTGTGAGCCCCTAAAACCGCCACCATCTAACTGATCTATCCCCTAATGTGAACCCCTAAAACCGCCGCCATCTATATTAAAATGATTAACCCCTAATTTAATCTACCTACCCCGCCGCCAGCTATATTATCTATATTAACCCTAAGTATATTATAGTTAATATAGTTATTACATTGCATACAGAAGAGAGAAGTGCTCTAACAGGAACGAACAACAGCTCATCAGCTAGTTCTCTGGCGATTTACCACCCGGAGCAGCCTCTTTTTGACCAGTGTGCCTTTCACATTGGAAAACTATCCTGAAGCATATCAGTCTGATCCCGCCAGTTAAGGTCAGTCCAGCCCCAAAATACCAGGCAATTCTCCTTTGAACAAGGAACATGACAACCCCAGACGATCGTTTCGGCCTATTGGGCCTCATCGGTGAGGTGCAGCCACATTCCTCTAAGCAAGCACTGGCCAAGGAGTCCATATCTGGTTGCCCCCATCACCCATAGGGAGAGTTCCCCAGGGTCATAATTAATTTGCATACAGAAGAGAGAAGCGCTCTAAAAGGAACGAACAACAGCTCATCAGCTAGTTCTCTGGCGATTTACCACCCGGAGCAGCCTCTTTTTGACCAGTGTGCCTTTCACATTGGAAAACTATCCTGAAGCATATCAGTCTGATCCCGCCAGTTAAGGTCAGTCCAGCCCCGAAATACCAGGCAATTCTCCTTTGAACAAGGAACATGACAACCCCAGACGATCGTTTCGGCCTATTGGGCCTCATCGGTGAGGTGCAGCCACATTCCTCTAAGCAAGCACTGGCCAAGGAGTCCATATCTGGTTGCCCCCATCACCCATAGGGAGAGTTAGAGTTAGATAGGGTTGTTATACTTTATATATATATATATATATTATAATAACGATGTTAACTATATTAACCCTAATATAATTAGGGTTAATATATTTAATATATATAATATAATTATATTAACTATATTAACCCTAATATAATTAGGGTTAATATAGTTAATATAGCTGGCGGCGGTGTAGGGGGATTAGATTAGGGGTTAATAATTTTAAAATAGATAGCGGCGGGGTAGGGGCTCACTTTAGGGGGTTATAGATTTAATATAGCTGGTGGCGGTTTAGGGGTTAATAACTTTATTAGGTTGCTGCGGGGTTTGGGAGCGGCGGTTTAGGGGTTAATACATATTTTATTGTTAGGATAGTGAGGGGGGATAGCGGATAGAGGGTTAGACGTGTCGGGCTATGTTAGTGAGGCGTGTTAGACAGTGCGGGTGATTTAGACTTTAGTCAGGTTTTGTAGGCGCCGGCAGATTCTAACGTGCCGTAAGTCACTGGCGACGCCAGAAATTTGTACTTGCGCAGATTTCTGGACATCGCTGGTTTGTCAGACTTACGGCACTTTAGCATCTGACGGCGCCGTATATGGGATAGCTCGAGTTGCGAGCTGAAACTGCGGGCGACGCGGGTTCCCTCGCTTGCGCCGCAAACTACGATCTATATCGGATCGCGCCCCTGGTAATTAAGTTTGCCATTTGACTTTGGTTGCATAAGCAGGCTGCAGCAATAAAGGTACAGTACTGAGGAGGGAGAGTGTATGTGAGAGCTATGTATTAGGAATATTATGATCCTTTTTTATGTTTTCTGACCTGCCTATCACAGCATTATCTTATTGGTTTTAGATCTTCCCAATTCATCTGCTTGTTTTGACTGCAACTGAAGTAAACAAAACAACTGCACAAATATGAAAGCAGCTGAATATTGCTGACAACAGGTTAAAAAAAAATAGGTTGCATCGGTGAAGAAAAAAAAGCAAGAGAGAGGTTAACCTCTTAATTGACTAAACTTTAATACATTCAAAATAATATAGGTAAGGAGGTGGAGAAAGGTAAATCCCTTTCTGAGAAGGCAAACGCACACTGTGTAACAATGTGCTGAATCCCTCTTTGGTTGTCAAGGGGTTAATATGTATCAAAGATCAATGGAAATTTACCCTAAATAAAAGTAGTACATTCCAACCAAGTATATCTCTCTAAAATGAGCTCCTAACATGAAGATAAATTGGCAAATAATGACAAGCGTATTCCCTGGTTTTGGACATTTTGCTTGTGCTCTGATATTGTTCAGCAGCAGAGTTTTCAAGGGTTAAGCTTTTAAGTAGCTTCTCCACTATGTGCAAGATAATGAGTGGAGTGCTATTTATCACTCCCGCTGGCGTGCTAACAGTGCTCAACTTCTGCTTTTTGTGCATGCACCACAACATGCTTTTAAAGGTTCTTGGACAGAATGCGTGTGCTACAGATAATAATGTGACAGATAAATGTCCATCGGATAAGAGTCTGGTCTGTTTGAGAACCTTTAAAAGCACGTTGTGGAGGGTGGAACCCATGGTTAGGCTCCCAGAGGCGGTTGTGGCGCCTAAGACTCTGATTAGAACATAACTCTCTGGCCTCAGCAGTTAATGCATGATCTTATCTGATTGGTTGTGCATCCAGTAACCTCACAGAGACAGGGACCAATCAAATCATGCATTAACGGCCAAGGGCAGATACGCTTCAGAGAGTTCTGTTCTAATCATAATCAGAGCCTCGGGCGCTTCAACCACCGCTGGAAACCTAACCATGGATTCCCCCCTCCCCCCCACAACGTGCTTTTAACGTTTCTCGGACAGAACAATAACACAAAAATGTTTAATTTCCTGTTGTAAAAAAAACATGGTTGAAAACATGAAAATGCCACATATGAAAAATAAACATGTTTAATATTGAAAAGAAAATTTTTGAAAATAAAAATGTTTAATTTTGAAAAATAAAAATGTTCATGAATAAAAATGTTTAATTAATAAGAATGTTTCATTAATAAAAATGTTTCATGTTGTTGTTGTAAAAATGTTTAATTTCCTGTTGTATCAAAACCAATGTAAGAAATATAAGTGTTTGTGTAATCCAAAAAAAAAAATGTTTCATTTACTGTTTTTGTGATTTATTAATAATTTTATTAGCTTTATCCAGAAGCATTTGGATAATTCTAGGATTACCTGTGTAATGTCCAAAGTATGATCTTATTTTGGTCTTTACCCACAGCAACTGGGTAATCCTAGGATTACCAAATTTCTGACTTTACCCGAAACATATATATATATATATATATATATATATATATATATATATATATATATATATATATATATATATATATATATATATATATAAAATGTTTCCATTTTTTTGGTAAAATATATATCTATACCTATATATCTTTATTATTATATATAGGTATAGATACATAGAACATATCTCCTTGAAGAACATTGGAATGTGAAATATTTACAGTAAATACACAGTTAAACACTTTATTAAATATGAATATTGCATAAATATGATCTTCCATTCTTTCATCTACTTGACTGCAAAGGGCTCCAATGCACACACACACACACACACACACACACACATATCATATATATATATGTGTTTATATGTTTATATATGTATGTAAATACATATATACACATATTTATACATAAATGCATATATACACACATATAGACATATATATACTGTGTGTGTATATATATATATATATGGGTTTAAAAACCCAGTAGTCTAGTGAAATTTCTTGGGACGACAGAAAAATGGTCTGCTATTTTCAACATGTATCTGCATATAAACTCCAAGGTCTAGGCGTTGGAGGGTTTGGTGAGATATGAGAGAGTAGAGAGATTTGAGAGATTTAGTGTGAGTTATTTAGTGAGAGTTTGTGAGAGTTAGTGTAAGTTAGCGTGAGTTAGTGAGAGTTAGTGAGAGTTAGTGAGAGTTAGTGTGGGTTAGTGACAGTTAGTGATTGAGAGTTTGTTTGGGTGAGTGTGCGATTGTTTTATTCATACATTTAATATATAAACACATTTACACGCAAACACATTCAATAAATACATTCACTTATCACTAACACTACATATACTCCATACCCCATTCCCTCTCATACTACACTCCATACCCCATTCCCTTTAAGCCCATACCCCATTCCCTTTAAGCTAATTCCCAATTCCCTTTCATCCCATAGCTTTTTGTTTTCTTAAATTTATTGTTTATATATCCTCAATTTCGTCTTTTTACACATATACGTTTGTCTGTTTAATACCCCTTACCCCCTTTTATTTATATCCCATTCACAGTTTCAGCACTTTTTTTTACTTTTTGTTTATTATTTTGACCCCATTTCATTTGGGCACCTTCACATTTTGTTTGGATATGTCGGGAGAGGGGGGCAGGGGGCAGATTAGCCCGCAGCTATTAGAGCTCATTAGGCAGGAGGCTAGGGCTGAGTTTATGGATGAGCTCATAGAGGAGGCTAGGCAGGTTAGTCAGGAGAGAGGGAGGGGGAGAGGAATGGAGAGAGGAATGGGACAGGAAGGGGGAGAGGAAGGGGTGGGTGAATCCAGCCACATTGTTGAAGATGAACAAGTGGATGGGCCCAGTGGTATGCAGCGTAGACAGGGAGCTTTACAGTCTGGGGAACAGAGGCTCATATCACAGGTGAAGCCCAGGCAGAGGGAGGAGAGATATACCATGGATGAGAAGAAGACCCTTATAGAGGCTTATATGGAGAGGGCTAGGAGGCTGCAGGCACAGAAGGCCACCCCCAAGGATAAGAGGAAGCTGTGGATGGAGATCAGGGATGCCGTTATTGCAGTGGGGGTTTATAACAGGGATGTGAAGTCTATCCAGCATCGTTACCAGGACTGCAGAGCGGAACTGAAAAGAAAGCTCACAAGGGAGAGGGAATACCTATCCGGGACCGGTGGCGGTCCTGAAATAATCTTTGAATATTCCCGCTGGGAGGAATTACTGTGTCCCAACATCTCCGAGGTGACCATAGTCGGTATCGGAGGAGTTGATACCGGGAACCTGCCCCTCTCATCTGTCGGTAAGCTCATTTACTAATCTCTTTACATCCACCTCATAACCCATTCACATGAAAAAATTATTTAAGTATATGACTAACGCAATTACGCTTTTTTATACATTATTACGTAAAGACATTTACAATTACCTTGTGAAAGTTGCATTTCCAGAAAAGCCATTACATTAGTATATAGTCTACAGATTAGGTGTGGATTTAAACAGATTTAAGACAAACGCAAAAATACATTCAGATTGACCTTTTAGATATCAGAAAGATGGGTTTGGAAATGTTGAAATCCTATTGATTGCTTTTGCTTACAATAGAATTACGAAGGCAGCCTCATTAATACACTTTAAATAGAACATTTACATCTTTATTTGGAACTGTGCTAATATCTAGATTTCTTTCTTTTTTAATATACAGAGTCTGAGCCCGGGGAGGAGGCAGCACAACACCCACAGGCTTCTCCTTCACCCAGGCATGAGAGTGGTGCAGATTACTCGCCACATCGGGGAGACATAGAAGACATACCTGTGCCATCATTCTCTGAAGAAGCCACCGCTGCAGAAGAAGCCCCAGCTGCAGAAGAGATCCCTGCAGCAGCCCCTCGTCCACCAGCAGCCCCTCGTGCACCAGCAGCCCACTGTGCACCAGCAGTCCACCGTACAGCAGCTCCTCGGGAGAACATACCCCCAAAGATAGCAGAGGTGCAGAGAAAATATTTGAATAGGACACTAAGCCTGTATGCCATATTTCTCTTGATGTGTTAAATAAAGTCTATTTTATAAAAGCTACATTATAGTGTTTGAATTATTTAAGAAAGATATTTCATTTAGAAGGAATCTGGTTTAATGTCCTTTTAATAGTTACATTAGAAATACATGCTCACAATACTATATTTTGAGATCAACAATGTGGAAGACATACACAACATGATATACTGAGCATTTACATAAAAAAAAATATCAGGACATAACATCTAGAATAAGTAGAGATCTCATATATTTATCATATGATAAAGGTCAATGCATATTGATTATTTTATTCAAATACAATAGCGCATCTTTAGGAATAATATATGGAGAAAATTCAACACAACACAGTAATTATTTAGGAAAGTGAATAATATTGTTGACAAACATATTAAACAAGATGGAGTATATTCATGGATTTGCACTTGCCACAAAATATGTAATGCATGAAAAACATATTTCCTTGATTTGTTTCTTCAACAAGACAGCCATCCAAAGATATTTTTGTGTTCTTTATCAGCTATGGTTCAACAATGTACATGATTGACACAATCCATAATCCAAGAAAGTCCTGGTTTTAAACTTGTGTTCTCATTCGCAAACGTCACATGGACAAATATTGGGGGACAATGTAATCCAACCAGACGGATTTAACACCTTGGCATGTGAAGTCTTAAGCAACATGGCACATCCGATATTGCGCAAAAACTTCATCCAATCAAAGGCGCATCCGAGATCGCGTAAAAACGGCAACCAATCAAAGGTCTCATTTCACAACTTTGCATGTGATGTCTTAAGCAACATGGCGCATCTGAGATCGCGAAAAAACATCATTCAATCAAAGGCGCACCCGAGATCGCGTAAAAACGACATCCAATCAATTGACTCATTTTACAGCTTGGCATGTGACGTCTTAAGCAACATGGCACATCCGAGATCGCGTAATAATGTCATCCAATCAAAGGCGCGATTCTGAGATTGCATAAAAATGGCATACAATCAAAGGACTCATTTTACAGATTGGCATGTGACGTCTTAAGCAACATGGCTCATCCAAGATCGCGTAAAAATGTCATCCAATCAAAGGAGAAATTGTACAGCTTTGCATGTCAATAAGAAACGTATTTATATTTTAAGCAATAGTATGTGTTATATTGTTATCTATGAATGTCACGCTAGATAACGTAATACTGTGATATATGAAATATAATCCATTGTTGGTAATAAGGATATATTTCATGAGAATAGAAGTATTCAGAACTATTTAGGAAGCAGCAGGGTTTAAATGTACATGAAACCCACATTTTATGTTACACGATTATGAACGAGATTGCAATTTTAACTACCTTTCAAATGTAATGATATTATTTAAATTTGATTCTTTATATTGTTATCTTTTGATGAAATGTGTTTCGAAGAAATCTCCAGAGCATTAAAAATCCTATGTTCTAAATGCTGATTGGTGGCTACATATATATACCGATTGTCCTTGGTTCACCTATGTGTTCATTTAGAAACCATTAGTGCACTGCTGCTCCTTAAAAAAAATGATACAAAGAGACTGAATCAAATTTGAGAATGTAAGAAAATTACAATTTGGTTTAAAATAGTATGTTATATCTAAATGATAAAATATATTATTGTGTTTCATGTCCCTTTAAATGAGAAATAATGCTACGAGATACATTATGAAAATGTGGATTGGTTATACATTATATGTTACCTATAGCTCTGGTGTCCATCTTTACGCTTTAAAAAGTGACACAGGAGAAATACATATGTCAGGGATGTTTTCAGATCTGTTTAAATAATTGTTTGGAATAAGAATAATGACAGATGTATTTATCCTATGTGTCACTTATTAAAGCTGAAAAATGGTCAGCCTACCTATAGCAATATATCGTTGGATATTTAAAGAGAATCAATAATAATAGAAAGATATTAATCAGCTAAAATATGTGCATTACACACAGTGATTTCTTTTGTTAGACTACTACAACAGGATATAAGTGAAATTGGAATACATGTGCTGTCAACATTCAACTAATAGTCGGTTTTAAACATATTATATCTCTATGTTGATATAAATAAATACATTAGAAATGCATATCCATAAATTAAGAATTGTGGTCAGCATCACTTAAAGGGACATGAAATACAAACAATGAAGTTCTTGATTCACAGGGAGGATACTATTTCCATCATCTTTATAATTTACAACGATTATCTCAGTTTAATAATCTTGCGATCATTTGTTAAAGGTGCATCAATTCACTAATGGTTTCTAAATGAACACATGGATGAGCCAACAACAACCAATATATATATATATATATATATATATATATATATATATGCAACAAACAATCAACCTCTAGAACCTAGGTTCTGTGCTACTCATGATCTTGCAAATATAAACCTTTCAGCAAAGTATATCAAGAAAATTAAGCAAATTAAAGAATAGATGTAAATATGATATTTATTTAAAATTGTATTATATATCTGAATAATGAAAGATCATTTTTGGTTTCCTATCTTTTTAAGGATTAACCACATAAAATATAGATTTTAATAAATGACATGAATAAATAAAGATGAAAAATAATATATGAATTACTTTCTTTTATTATGATGTCATCAAACAAAGAAATAAGATACATTTTAAAAAAGTCATATTGATAAATCAGCCCCATTGGAGCCAACAGGCAAGGTGACATAATGAATCACAGTCTGTTACAGAAGCATTAGTTATTTTGTTGTGAAGAAACTTATTTCCCAGCAGCAATGCCTGAACCAGCCAAGCCAGCGCCTAAGAAGGGCTCCAAGAAAACTGTAACAAGTATCATTTCATAAAGGGTTAACTCTGTTCAGTTTTGAGAAAACTATTTTCTGAGGCAGGTTTCCTAGCATATTGTGTACTGTAATTAAGTTTGTGATAAGCATTCACTGCTAGGTGATAAGAAGGACTCAATTGTTTTCTTGTGTGTACTTGTTATCTGCGGTGGCCTGTCCAAGGGCTTTGTCTAAATGTGTGATGGGGGATTTTATGCTTCCCCCCCTGGGAGTGCCCTGTGTGCATGTAACCAAAATAAAAAGCAGGCTGGGCATCCCAGTCCTCAGTTCTTGGTTGTCCCTCAATCGCAGCGTTGACTCGTTTTTGTGGGCAGAAGGGTATCCTAGCTGTACTACAGCTAAGGGGGATTATTCTACATTTGCGAGACTCATATAGAATACTATGGAAAGCAGTTTCTCCCCTCTTCAGCAATAGGAATCCAGGCTACTAAGCGGTCCATCTCTCAGCGAGACTAAGGGTAACCGTAACATTTGGCGGCAGCGGTGGGATTTTTCCTGGATTTCCTAGGAGAGGTACAGAACGGATGGAGAGCGCTTACGAAAAATTGAAGCGTACAACCCTAAAGGATTTACTTGAAAGCAGAGGGGGGTACGCCAGCAACCGGCCGAGGAGAGAGCTGATCGCAGAATTGACCGAACTGGATCAGAGCTTCACAATGGCGGAAACACCGACCACGATTAGTGACGAAAAAACCAGGATTGTTCGGGAGAGGCTCTCACTGTACGGGCCGAACCCCTCCATGGAATTGGTACAGCAGTTGATGGCGGAAGCGGACAAGGATATACGAGAGACTCGAGCCCACGAACTCAACCTAGCGAATGCACACCGCAATGCTGAAGCCCCGCAGGTAATCATCCCTGTCGAAAATGCTGGGAGGCCCAAGATACCCTATGCGGCATTTCGACCCTTCCTAGAGAGCGAGACAGGGATTGATGAATATTTGGCGGACTTCGAAAGGCAATGTGCCCTGCACCAGATTCCCAACAGGGAGTGGCCCACGATATTGTCTGGGAAACTATCCGGGCGAGCCCTGGAAGCCTTTCGTACTCTGGGTGCTGAGGAAGTGACACAGTATGAGCTAGTTAAGGAGACACTGTTGCGACGGTACGCAGTAACTCCGGACGCGTATCGCCGACAGTTTCGGGGCACGAAAAAGAAGCCTAACGATACCCATATGGAATGGGCGCACCGAATGCGGAGAGCGGCAAATCACTGGATGAGCGGAAGTAAAGCGGTGACTGGTGAGGAAATTTTACAATTGTTTCTCTTAGAACATTTTTATAATGGCATGGAACAGCAAGGGAAGGAATGGCTGCGAGACAGGCGACCTTCTACCTTAGAAGAAGCAGCCAAATTGGCCGATGAACATTATGACTCCCGTCTTCACGAACCCAGAGAGGTTTACCGTGCACCCCCTCGTGCTGAATTCCGAGCCCCGGTGCCCGCAGGGCCCGCCCGACACTCAGGACCACCCAATAACAGCTCTGAGCGTCCCAGACCGACTTGCCACCGATGCAAGCAACCAGGGCATTTCATGGCTAGCTGCCCCCTTAATACGCACCAGACACCCAGGAATTACAATTACCCCTCTGGGGCATATCGTCCGGCCCGGACCCTCTGTGTTAACCAAGAGGCCCCTATGGAGGAATATTTGGGGCCGCTTCACGAGGCGGACCCTGTATATGCTGCCTCAGATAACCGCCAGCACCATCGGCAGAAGGTATGGCTCGAGGGGCGAACTACCGAGGGATTGAGAGACACAGGGGCTACTATCACGCTGGTACAGAGTCATTTGGTGCCGGAGCACAAGCGATCTGGACAGACTGTGGCCGTTAGAGTGGCGGGGGGGGATGTGTACAAAATTCCAACAGCTAAAGTGCATCTTGATTGGGGAGCGGGAAAGGGGGCTGTGAACGTGGGCATAATGGATAATTTACCTGCCGAAGTACTACTGGGCAATGATTTGGGCCCCATGACTTCTGCCTATGCTCCAGTATGCAACAACGAGGCGGACCCAGTGACTACACGGGCCCAAGCCCGGACGGAGCGAGAACTCTCACCAGTGCGGGAGACACAGGTAAGACCTACCCCGACATTGCCTGACATGTTAGGCCCCATACCCTGGGACACCCCAGATGCTTTCGAGACAGAGTCTAAGACTGACCCGACCTTACAAAAGTACCGGGAACGAGCAGAGACCGGAGGGGGCGGGGCAGATAATGAAACATTCTTATGGGAAAAAGGGAAACTATACCGCTGGACAGAGAAAAGGGGACAGCGTAGGCGACAGCTGGTAGTGCCCCACAAATACCGTCAAGAAATCCTCAAGATAGGCCATGACATCCCCTTAGCAGGCCACCTAGCTGTAACCCGTACCCTACACCGCATTACTCACACGTTCTTTTGGCCAGGGGTACACGCCGACGTTAGAACTTACTGTAACACCTGCGATGTGTGTCAACGAGTAGGAAGGCGAGGCGATCACCCTAAAGCCCATCTAGTAAATATGCCCATTGTAGAGGAACCCTTCAGCCGGGTTGCTATTGACCTAGTGGGACCACTGGCTACCCCTAGTCCCTCCGGTAAGCGCTACATTCTTACCGTAGTGGACTACGCTACCAGGTACCCAGAGGCTGTCGCCCTATCCAACATACAAGCGGATACGGTAGCGAATGCACTAGTACAGGTGTTCTCCCGGGTAGGATTTCCAAAAGAAATCCTATCCGACCGAGGCACCCAATTTACGGCTGAATTGACCCAACAACTCTGGCAGGTTTGCAAAATTAAGTCCCTCCTGAGCTCCCCATACCACCCCCAGACGAACGGGCTGTGTGAGAGGTTCAATGGGACCCTCAAGCAAATGCTCAAGACGTTCACTCAGGAATACCGAGACTGGGAACGCTTCCTGCCGCACCTCCTTTTTGCTTATCGGGAGGTGCCCCAGGAAACGACAGGGTTCTCTCCCTTTGAGTTGCTCTACGGAAGAAAGGTACGGGGACCCCTAAACCTGATCCGGGAGCACTGGGAGGGAGAGATGGAGACTGACGGTGTCCCCATTGTGCCATACGTGCTGGAACTCAGGGACCGAATGGAGCAATTAGCCAAATCCGTGCGGGCTAATCTCCAGTCGGCCCAGAGAAGACAGAAAGTATGGTACGATCGGGGGGCCCGAAAGAGAATCTTTACCATAGGACAAAAGGTGTTAGTACTTAAGCCGGTGAAGACAGACAAATTGCAGGCGTCCTGGCAGGGCCCCTACCAGATCGTAGAGAAAAGGGGAGACACCACTTATGTGATAGCTAGCTGCCACGACAACAATCTTAGAAAGACATTCCATGTAAACATGCTCAAGGAATATTTTGAGCGACCAGAGAACGTGACGGCCATATGTTGTTCCCCTCAGGAAGGCCCCGACAGTCTACCCATTCCAGACCTATTAGAAAAGAGTCTCCCCACAGGTATAGTGGCTCAGGTTCAGATAGGAGACCGACTTAGCCCCACTGAAAGGGAGCAGCTCAATCAACTCCTACAGTCCAAACACCTCACCTTCTCCCCGAAGCCAGGGTACACTACTTTAACCACCCACCAGGTAGATACTCCGGGACAAGCTCCCTTGCGCCAGGCTCCGTACCGAATCCCCGAAGCAGTTAGGATAGGAATGAAGAAGGAGATCGATGAGATGCTCCAACTCGGGGTAATTGAGCCCTCCGATAGTCCCTGGGCCTCCCCAGTTGTCTTGGTGCCCAAGAAAGATGGGACCACCCGGTTCTGCGTAGACTATCGGAGGCTCAATGAAAAGACCGTGACGGACGCGTACCCTATGCCCAGGGTAGACGAGCTACTCGATCGTATAGCCAGGGGAAATTACCTGACCACTATTGACCTCTGCAAAGGTTACTGGCAGATTCCCCTGGCCCCGGAGGCTATCCCCAAGTCGGCATTCGTCACCCCATTCGGCTTATATCAGTTTAGGGTAATGCCGTTTGGGATGAAGAATGCCCCAGCTACATTCCAGCGCTTGGTGGATAGGCTCCTGGATGGCTTCCAGAGTTTTGCTTGCGCCTACCTGGACGACATAGCGATCCACAGTGAGTCATGGGAGGACCACTTAGCTCACATAGGAATGGTTCTGGATCAGATCCGGGCTGCTGGCCTGACTCTGAAGCCAGAAAAATGCCACTTTGGGATGGCCGAGGTACAGTACCTGGGTCACCGGGTGGGGTGTGGAAAGCAGCGACCAGAGCCGGCCAAGATAGAAGCTGTCGCCAATTGGCCCACCCCCATCACTAAGACTCAGGTCCTAGCCTTCCTGGGCACGGCAGGGTACTATAGACGGTTCGTACCAGACTACAGCACACTTGCCAAACCCCTGACTGACTTGACCAAGAAGAACTTACCTCGACAGGTCCTGTGGTCTCCCCACTGTGAAACGGCTTTCCAGGCTCTCAAAAATGCTCTAATTAACGCTCCTGTCTTGGCGGCTCCAGCCCTTAACAAACGTTTTATCGTCCACACAGATGCTTCCATGTTCGGGCTGGGAGCCGTCCTCAGCCAAGTAGGCGAAGATGGAGGGGAGCATCCAGTTGCCTACATCAGCCGGAAGCTCCTGCCCCGCGAAGTCAGCTATGCAGCGGTTGAAAAGGAGTGTTTGGCTTTGGTGTGGGCATTAAAGAAATTGACTCCCTATTTATATGGGCAGGAGTTCACTCTGGTCACCGACCATAACCCGTTGGTGTGGCTGAACCGGGTCTCTGGAGATAATGGCAGGCTATTACGTTGGAGTTTATCGTTGCAACCCTTCAATTTCACCATTACTTACAGACCTGGGAAACAGAATGGCAACGCCGACGGGTTGTCCAGACAAACCGACCTCAGCCCCGCATAACCAGCGGTCTGGACAGCCTTAGTCTGCCCCGAAAAGGGGTCAGACCGTGTCTGCCAGAGTGTTCCACAGAAAGGGAGCACTGTTACAGAAGCATTAGTTATTTTGTTGTGAAGAAACTTATTTCCCAGCAGCAATGCCTGAACCAGCCAAGCCAGCGCCTAAGAAGGGCTCCAAGAAAACTGTAACAAGTATCATTTCATAAAGGGTTAACTCTGTTCAGTTTTGAGAAAACTATTTTCTGAGGCAGGTTTCCTAGCATATTGTGTACTGTAATTAAGTTTGTGATAAGCATTCACTGCTAGGTGATAAGAAGGACTCAATTGTTTTCTTGTGTGTACTTGTTATCTGCGGTGGCCTGTCCAAGGGCTTTGTCTAAATGTGTGATGGGGGATTTTATGCTTCCCCCCCTGGGAGTGCCCTGTGTGCATGTAACCAAAATAAAAAGCAGGCTGGGCATCCCAGTCCTCAGTTCTTGGTTGTCCCTCAATCGCAGCGTTGACTCGTTTTTGTGGGCAGAAGGGTATCCTAGCTGTACTACAGCTAAGGGGGATTATTCTACATTTGCGAGACTCATATAGAATACTATGGAAAGCAGTTTCTCCCCTCTTCAGCAATAGGAATCCAGGCTACTAAGCGGTCCATCTCTCAGCGAGACTAAGGGTAACCGTAACACAGTCCTTGGAGGGAGTTGACAGGGCAAACAAAGGCCAACACAGCCCCATTGGAGCCATCTGACAAGGTGACATAGTGCATCACAGTCCTTGGAGGGAGTTGACAGGGCAAACACAGCCCCATTGGAGCCATCTGACAAGGTGACATACTGCATCACAGTCCTTGGAGGGAGTTGACAGGGCAAACACAGCCCCATTGGAGCCATCTGAGAAGGTGACATAGTGCATCACTGTCCTTGGAGGGAGTTGACAGGGCAAACACAGCCCCATTGGAGCCATCTGAGAAGGTGACATAGTGCATCACTGTCCTTGGAGGGAGTTAACAGGGCAAACACAGCCCCATTGGAGCCATCTGACAAGTTGACATATTGCATCACAGTCTTTGGAGGGAGTTGACAAGGGCAAACACAGCCCCATTGGAGCCATCTGACAAGTTGACATATTGCATCACTGTCCTTGGAGGGAGTTAACAGGGCAAACACAGCCCCATTGGAGCCATCTGACAAGTTGACATATTGCATCACAGTCTTTGGAGGGAGTTGACAAGGGCAAACACAGCCCCATTGGAGCCATCTGACAAGGTGAAATAGTGCAACAGGCACAACAATAAAACCTAAAAAAGGCCAAATGGCAACAAATACAAACAACAAAATAACAACATGTGGCTGGAGGAGTTATTAGTTCTTCCCTGGGCCATCTCCGGATCCTCCACTTATGGTACATCAGCATCACCCTCATCGTCCTGTGCATTTCCAGCTGCGGCTTCATGCATTGACTCTAACTGCATTATGCATTGTAGAGTCACACGATGAAGCCGCAGCTGGAGATGCATGGTCTCATGCATCCTTCCCAGCAACTGACTGTTACTCAGCATGGTCTGCTCTAGCCTCTAGCATTAACCATGCTGAGTCACAACCTAAACAAAAATACTACAAATGTATAATAATTACAGAACATAATAAAAAGAGAGCAAAGAGACATTGTAATAATTAAAGTACAAATCATTATTATCATTAAATATGCTATATAGAAGATTTACACATTAAATATGTTCTTCAGAGATAAACCATTAAAGGGACAGTAAACCTTAAAAATAATGTTATATAATTATGCACATAGTGCAGAATTATATAACATTATATTAGAGCAATCTTTATAAAACAAAATTTCCCCTTTGAATTTTAAAAAATACCTGCTGTTTTACAGACCCGCTCTCTGTGATCTGCTGAGCGGGTCTGTTTTTTCAAACAGCGCATCGGGCCAGCTGTATAGTCACAGTCAAAAATAAAAAAAAATAAAAAAAATAAAATATTAGCACCCAGGTGGGAAATGGCTTAGCCGCCAAAGGGTGAAAATATATTAGGGAACACAGTTTGGACATCACTAAATCACATTAGTATCAACTATTCTAAATAATACACTTATACATTTTAAAACTAGAGCACTAATATGAACCAGAAACTTATGAGTTCATCAAGGTGATTGTAAAGAAAATGATGTCTTTCACATATGTTGGATTTCTTAATATATTAGACAGCCAATTATTCTCATATCTAAATATAACTATTGATGTCTGTTTTAAAAATAATACAGACACACATGCGACACTTTGAAAAACAACTGGTGACAATTTGTGCAATGTACAGTCAGTGTTTTAGGACCCAACACATATTGATCACAATGCAAAACATAAGATATTTTTGTAAATATGTCATCATGGTGCTGTTAGAATATTTTTATATATATATAATGGTAGTCCAAGAGTGAAAGATGTGATTTAGATATCAATATGGTTTCATCAAAACAGGGTAAGGATTAATTAAGATAATTTGAATTAATATTAAAACTTAAAATACCTTTATTTGAAAATGTCACTGTTAATGAATAGTCTAGTCCATATGTTGATGTAATGAATGGGATAGAGTATGCAATTACAATCAAATAGATAATTTCATGCTATCATCAATACTCTTTAATTCTCCTTCTCTCTTAAAGGGACATGAAACTCAAAATTTGTAATTGTATTAATTTTCATGGTTAAAATCCAGCCTGTGATTTTAAAATGCTTTCAAATAGACTTATTTTAGCTAATTTGCTTCATTGTCTGTGAATCTTTTTTTGAAGGATACACTATGCACTACTGGGAGTTATCTGAAGACACGTGTTGAACCAATGAAAATATGCAATTTTGTGCATCAAACAATCTGCAGGTTACTCCCAGTAATGCATTGCTGCTCCTGAGCCTACCTAGATATGATTTTTAACTAAGGATACCAATAGACTGAAGCAATTTAGATAATAAAAGCAAATTTGACGGTTGTTTATAATCACATGTTGTGTCTAAATCATAAAAGAAAAAATGTTGGGTTTCATGTCCCTTTAATAATAATAAGTAAATATCAAAGCATATGAGATGCATATTTATAGAATATACACATATGTAAAAAATGTGTTAGTGTTGTCTAAATGTAGCCAAAAACTGTCAAACATTACCCAGGGCAAGAATACAAAATGGCCATGACCCTAAGATTACATTATATCGAAGATATCAAGAATCAAAGGAATATCTTCAAATACTCATAAATTGAGATTTGTATTACAATGGAATCCCAAATCTGATTTGTGATTCTTATTTTAAAATAACAACAAAATACAATTAGAGTATCCATATTAACCTCTTAAGGACATATGACTGAATTTTTCCGTCATAAAACAATTGAGCAAACTGAAAGCTGTGTCCTTAAAGGGTTAATATAGATCAATGTGAATGGATTAGGTAATGTTATGTGCAAGTTTGTAAGACAAAGGTAAATTAAAATGAGACATACTATACTGTGACGAACACAGGCTCGAGGTTCCAGCACCAACATCCATATCTGTAAAATATTCAATTAGGATTGGATATAATTAATACAAATCAGGCCATAGATACGAACAATCAGATATTTATTTGATAAGTAAAATTATATTTGTAAATGTATTCACGTTAGTTCATTGTTTTCTAAATTAATTTATAAATAAAGAGATCATGTATTCTTATTTACAATCTTTTATGTTGTTGACTGTCATTTTAAGTCATTTTTTCTCTTCTTGCATTGTCATCAATTGTTAGACATTGTTCAATTTTTCTTTTTATCTTGCTAGTATAGCTTTTCTAATGTAGAAGATTGTAAATAAGGATACTGTATTCTTCACATATATACTATTTAACGTATACATTTGACCAACATGTCTAAAGTAATGCCACTGTTTCAGCAAACACATGTTCATGTCTCTGCGGAATTATATCTTTCATGATCATTGCGCAATTATTCAAAGCCTAATTGTGCATCCGTGATTCAGAATTGATTTGGATATAGTAGTGTGATGAGTATAATTTCTAAATACTTCAAATATATTTGCAATTGGATGTATTATGATATTCCAATCGGATATTTGTGAAGATTGAATGATACCAATTAATATTTATAACTTTTGTATGATTCAATATTCAATGTATAAAATGGCGGATGATAGGGATTTCACGGATGCACAATTTATTTTTTAGCTCTGTGACGCATATTCTTGAGAGCGCAAGAAACATCATTCATATTTCATGTGTGACGAATATTAATTCAGATATCTAAACATCATATGTAGCGTGTGTTGTGAGATCTATATAGGTTGAATATATAACTATATACACATTGATTAAATATATACTCAAATATTAATATATTATATGAAGTCTGATATTTACCTGGTTCAGCCTCTCAACTTCCTTCTCCCAGGTCACTGATCAGAGAAGCAGCTGCACTGGGCTCTGGGTCTGGAGTTTCAGAGCCAGCAGCTGGGGAAGGAGAAGAAGTCGACGAGCGTGCGGATGCAAATCTGCAGGGGAAACGGAGATTGAGGAGGGTGCATAAAGTCTCCTCATAAGTTTGCAGGTATTGTTTCTGTGGGGGTGGAGCCTGCTTTCCATCCCTCCGATGGGCTTTTACCCACTCCCGTATGAGGTGAACATTTTTGCGAAACGCAACCTCATATACCAGAATCTCTGCATGATGTGATCCGGGGTCCTCTGGATGTCACACACCAATTTAACATCTTGGGTGATAGACACCCAGAGGGCCCTCCTAATTGTCGTCTTCGTCAACTTCTTCTTGTTCCCAAACAGCTGCGTATAAAACACGTTGACCAGTGCAGCACTTTCCTCCTGTGTAAACCTGGGAGACGTCATGCCTGCTAGTCCTTATAATTAAATATAATATATAAATATATATATATCCGCCAGCAGGCATTAGAGAACTGACAAAAATGGCAACGTGTAACGGACTTTTATATGGTGAAGTAAACATGAGATGCACCATGGGACTTGGTATCTGTACATCGGATTGGATAAAATATTGAAATTTTGTTATCATGTCTGTGAGGCCATACTGAGTCAAGTTATGTTTGTGTGATGAACTCTAATTAGCTGTTCCTTAATGTTTCATATCTTTGTAAATTCCATACATATACCTCCTGGAGGTGCTGTTACTACATTTGGCATGTAGGCTTATTTGTAATTTATGGGACTGTTATGCGTATATGTGTGACGCAGATTTAATATACATGATCTGTTAAATATTAATATATGAAATCTACATTTGATCTCACTTTTTACTCACAATAGTAAATATAATCCAGTCACATTAGTAAATGTTTTACACATTTTGATGTTTAATATTGATCAGGTGATTTAATCTAAATATATTTTATTGTAAAACGTAAACATTGTATGTATTCATTGTTTATTAAATAAATATTGTGACTCATTGTGAAGTATTGACATTGCTTTATTAAATATATTTACAATCCAAACAATTCACATTGATTGTGTGCTAGTGCGTGACATTAGAATAGAATTATTAAAGATGTGAATCTCGTGTTGCAAGATACGATTAACACGCTATATATCTGAAATGCGTAATTTGTATTTATACAATCATCAGGTGCTGATGATTGTTGGCTGCACCTAGATGCCTTGTGTAATTATCTAACCCATGTGCATTGCTATTTCTTTAACAAAGGATATCTAAAGAATGAATCAAATT
Source organism: Bombina bombina (assembly GCF_027579735.1). Lineage (NCBI taxonomy): Eukaryota > Metazoa > Chordata > Amphibia > Anura > Bombinatoridae > Bombina > Bombina bombina. The sequence continues at coordinate 1,094,822,952 of NC_069499.1, forward strand.
AGATAATAGAAGTACATTTGAATGTTGGTTAAATTTGTATTCTTTGTCTGAATCATGAAATAAAATTTTGTGTTTCATGTCCCTTTAAGGAAAAAAACATTAGGAATAGGTGTAGTTAACATTTGAAAATATAACATAAATTAAACTAAAGGGTCATGGAAATAGATATAATAATGTGATACACTCCAACAGGTAAAGGAGTATAAGTGTAAGAAATTATATTTTTACATATCTATAGTTAACAGACCCTTCAAATGACTCCACTAGAGTGAAAAGTCACCAATATGGCATACAATAACTAGCTTGTTATAAATGTTAAATTAACTTCTGTTTTTATATAAAGATAATTTAAACTATATTACCTTGCAAGTAATTAAAGCATAACCTATATTTATTTTACGAATGTTTTTGAATACCTAAGAAAGATTATAGAGATTAGAATGTAAATATAACATTAAACTACATTGTCACTTTAATGTAAGAAGTTAAACACTTTCATTTCTTAAAAGTAAAATGATCAAACTTGTTATCTATAATTTATACTACATATCCTCATCATAAACATTTTATGATTTTGACATCTATAAATCACACAATCAAATCAGAGATGGCTGTATCTAACTACACATTATTTTTTGTAAGATACTTGACTTTAACATTATATGCTTAAGCTGTGTTGATATTTTTTTAATTATAGAAATTAATAAAAATTAGGATATTTTCTATCAGGCATGTGCTTTGAAAAATAGATACTTTAACAGTCATGGGACTAATATTTTGTTTACATGTCAGAATATTAGATGGATGTATTTCTGCTTATCTTAGTGGGATAGAGATATGTATCACATAATATGTATTTCAATAAATAAATGTCAAAGATATAGTATGTAAATACATTTATTTAAAAAAAAAATGTTTGGGAATTCATCAAAAATGAAAATCTGAAAAAGAAAGAAAATAAATATTAAAAAATTAGGCCTTGATTTAGAGTTGAGCGGTAGCCGTCAAAACCAGCGTTAGAGGCTCCTAACGCTGGTTTTTACCGCCCTCTGGTATGTGGAGTCAGTCATTAAAGGGTCTAACGCTCACTTTTCAGCCGCGACTTTTCCATACCGCAGATCCCCTTACGTCAATTGCGTATCCTATTGTCAGGATTCCCTTTAAGGATCACTTGCTTACCAGTTCATTGAGCTGCTGTCCCTTTAATTCCAGACCTACCCACTTCCTGTTTCCTATAAAGGTCTATCAGTCTCTTAGCAAATTGCTTGGTATTGAAGTACACCTTAATTCCACGCTCCTCAAACTACCCATAGTTATCACCTATGTGAGTTAAAGCTCAAACCAACATGACCTTTTAATTCATTAAAACCTCTTAGCCGCAACTCGGCAATTCCAGCACCTACGATATCAACTATATACTCCGGCCGGATCTACTAGATCAATCCGCGGTGACGTCACACGCCAACGAAACGGACAATCCAGGCTAATGCCTATCTGCTCATCGTTACCGGACCTCTTAACTGGGTATCAGGAGTTATACCTAAATCTGAACCTTAACCATCTGGCTTATTTTGAAGGTAACCTACTTTAAGTCTACGAATTATACATAATATCTGCAACTATCCATACTTAAGTATTACACTCAATTCCACTGCTCAATTATTTGTAAAGCACTATAGTGTATTTTCCTCTCAGCTTATCCGAAAAGGGATACAATGTTACTTTCAGTTTCACAAGTGTTCTTCAGTTGATACTTAGTAATTGTACCTCAGCTTAATTAACATTCTCCTCAACTTCTGTCATTTTACCACGCTGGTTTCAGTAACAGTAGCTTAGCTGTATTTCTGTGAACACTCTCAGGTGACAGTTATAAGCATTTTTCCTTATCATTTCTGAAACGTATAACAACTGCTTAGGAGTATAACTGGGACCCACTTTATCTATTAGGTAAATTATGTGCTTCCCAAAAGATCCTAAGCCACATATAAATATAAAATTACATCTCAGCAGCTGTGGTCTAATTTGAAGTTTTTCTTATTCTCTAGAACAAGTTGATATTTTTATAAGGTCGTGACAGAATACCAAGCCTTTTAATATGGATCCAGCTGAGATGACCGCAGAAATACAGTCTTTAAACCAGAAAGTTGATTTACTGGCTGATGGCCTTAATACATTAAAAGCAGAAAATGTAGCACTCAAAGCTTATATAAAGGATTACTTAGAGACAAAAATACATTCCCCTGAACCACAAGTTAGTCTCCCTGAAAAATTCTATGGTGACAGGGCACACTACAGAGACTTTAAAAATGCATGTCTCCTGTTATTCACGTTAAAACCCCAGTCCTATCCCAATGATAGAACCAGAGTTCTAACTATTATTTCTTTCCTTAGAGGGGAGCCACGCAGTTGGGCAAACAGTTTTTTTGAGACCAATGAAAATATACTCAATTCATTGGATCAATTTCTATTGGCCATGGGTCAATTATATGAAGACCCTTTTAAACAGCAGACTGCAGAGACAGCACTTAGGGCTCTGAAACAGAGGAAAAGGGTAGTTGAGGATTACATTTCAGATTTCAAGAGGTGGGCAAAAGATTCCGAATGGAATAATTTATCTCTAAGGAATCAGTTCCGCCTGGGTCTATCTGATCCTGTAAAAGATGAACTCTCCCGCACTGACATTCCTGCCACATTAGAAGAGTTAATGAAGCTCAGTATTACTATAGATAGAAGATTAAGGGAAAGACAACATGAAAGAACATATCCAGAGACATACTCTAAAAAGGGTTCTGGTAGTACGTCTGCCACATCTTCTCACAAAACTAACGCTGAACCAATGGAAATTGGCTTCCTGAAAGGCCCGTTAAGTCCCCAAGAAAAGATTAGGCGCAGAGAAAATAATCTGTGTCTCTACTGCGCATCAGATGAACACTCAGTTAAAGAATGTCCTGCACTACAGAGATCTAACAAGGGTGAGTTCACAACTTTTAATATTTGCTGTAATACATCTGTCACAAGAACGATATACTGTAAGCTTTCACTCTCTTTTCAGTGGGATCAACACCGTCTCAACGTGCCCGCAATAATTGACTCTGGAGCGACAGCTTGTTACATTGATAAAGATTATACATTTATCAATAAAATTCCGCTTATTCGGAAAAAGTCTCCTGTTTTATTAAAGGGTATTGATGGAAGGCCCATCTCTTCAGGTCCAGTAGAGTTTCAAACAATACCAATTCTAGTGTCTACCCCAGAACAACATAGAGAATATCTTACATTTGATGTAATTGCTTCACCTGCTTCTCCAGTCATACTAGGATTGAATTGGTTAGTTTTACATAACCCTGACATAAACTGGACAAACTTGACACTTAAATTTCCCTCCAAATATTGCAGTACAACATGTTTTCCTCTTAATATCATGCACTTCACCCCTGTACAAGATGAGATAATTTTACCTAAACAGTATAGGGATTTCGCAGATGTTTTCAGTAAAACCGAATCTGAAAACCTTCCACCCCACAGGAAGTATGACTGTCCTATTGAGCTAGTACCAGGGGCACAGATACCATACGGTCATATTTTTCCTTTATCTAAACCCGAGCTTTTACATCTAAAGACCTATCTAGAAGATAATTTAAGGAAGGGTTTCATTCGCCCTTCCACCTCTCCAGCAGGAGCGGGTATATTTTTCGTGAAAAATAAGGATGGCTCCTTAAGGCCTATTGTAGACTATAGACAACTTAACAAAGTTACAATAAAGAACCGGTACCCCTTACCACTTATCCCCGAATTGATCGAAAGACTAGAAGGGGCTAAATACTTCACCAAATTAGATCTCAGAGGGGCTTACAATTTAATACGTGTCAGAAGTGGTGACGAATGGCTCACGGCGTTTCGTACTAGGTATGGTCTATACGAATACACCGTGATGCCATTCGGTTTGTGTAACGCCCCTGCCACTTTTCAATATCTAATCAATGATCTTTTCAGAGATTTTCTAGATGTTTTCCTTGTCATTTATCTGGATGACATACTCATTTACTCAAAGACCTTTTCTGAACATATTTTACATGTAAGACAGGTACTCTCTAGGTTAAGAAGCAATTTCCTCTACGCCAAACCAGAGAAATGTATTTTCAACACACAGAGTATAACCTTTTTAGGTTATGTTATAACATCTAATGGAATTTACATGGAACAAACTAAAATTCAGGCAATTAAGGAGTGGCCTTCACCTAAATCAAAGAAAGAGGTACAAAGGTTTCTTGGCTTTGCTAACTTCTATCGGAAGTTCATAAAGAACTTCTCGAACATAACAAAGCCTCTAACTCATTTAACCAAATCAGGTACACCGTTTAAATGGAATCCTGAAGCCCAATCAGCTTTTGATATGTTAAAAATCCGGTTCACTACTGCACCGATTCTGAGATTTCCTAACCCTGAACTACCCTACACTTTGGAGGTCGATGCTTCAGATGTAGCTGTGGGTGCAGTTTTATCCCAACGTTCTGGCATGAACCAACCTCTTCATCCTGTAGCCTTTTTTTCTCGCTGTTTATCCAGCTCAGAACAAAATTATCCCATTGGAGACAAAGAGCTCCTTGCCATCAAGATGTCATTGGAACATTGGCGACACCTTCTAGAGGGTACTTCATTTCCCACTATCATATATACGGACCATAGGAACCTCCAATACCTTAAATCAACAAGGACACTTTCCGCTAGACAAGTCCGCTGGAATCTTTTCTTTTCTAGGTTTAATTTTCAGATTGTATACCGACCAGCTGGGAAGAATCACAAGGCAGATGCCTTGTCTAGATTACCTACTCATACTCGATCCAATTTACCAAAGGATACTATCATCCCAGCGGAAAACTTTGTCTCCTTCGTCACTGACACCAACTCCAGTCTGATTCATGAACAATCTCTGGACTCCACTAAACCAATCTCCCAGCTCCAGAAGAAAACTGATGGATTATACTATTTCAAGAACAAGATTTATATACCTCCTACATTAAGACAACTAGTTCTTCAGTCTTCCCATGAATCTTTACTTGCTGGACATCCAGGAGTTAAAAAAACACAAGAACTTATCTCACGTTCATACTGGTGGCCGGGAATTTATCAAGACATTAAAAATTATGTCCTTACTTGTACAGAATGTACTATCTCCAAAAGAGCTAAACATGCTCCTTATGGACTTTTGATTCCGTTACCTACTCCTAGCAAACCTTGGCAAGAGATTGCTTTAGATTTTATCGTTGACCTTCCGAAATCTGACAATAACACTACCATCTTAGTTGTTGTCGATCTCTTCAGTAAAATGTCACACTTCATCCCTTACCATAAACTTCCTACTGCATCTGAAACCATTCAACTTCTTATCGCTCATGTTTTCAAACATCACGGTATTCCCAATACTATCCTTACTGACCGTGGAACTCAGTTCTCCAGCAAACTCTGGACTGAATTCTGTAAGGTTTTTTAATTGATAAAAGGCTTAGTTCAGCATACCATCCTCAGACCAATGGCCAGACTGAAAGGTCAAATCAGTGGCTTGAGCAATTCCTTAGGATCTATTGCTCTTCGCAACCACTACAATGGTCAAAACATTTGCCTTACGCAGAGTTCTGCTTCAATAACACCACTCACTCCACAACCAAACAAACTCCGTTCTATGTGAATTACGGTTACCATCCCAGATTTCAATTACTCTCTGACAATCAGAGTTTATCACCCACTATATCTGATCTTTCCGTTCTCATTACATCTAACTTTTCTACTATCAAAGCTGCTATAGAGGATGCAAAGAAGACCCAAAAGTACTACTATGACAGGAAGAGAATTCCGTCTCCGATATACTCTGTTGGAGACTTAGTTTGGTTGTCTACAAAAAACCTTAGACTCAACACCCCTTCTAGGAAATTCGCTCCTCTGTTCATCGGACCTTTTCCAGTGGCTCAAATTGTCAACTCTAATGCTGTTCGTCTTACACTACCCGATTCTATGAAGGTGCACCCCACCTTTCATGTTTCCCTATTAAAGCCTTATAAAGCTCTCAGGAATCCCTCTTCTGCTACTATTTCTCCGGAGGTTATTGTGGACCCTAACATCGAATACGAAGTACAATCTATTTTGGACTCCCGAATCCATAGAGGAATTCTTCAATATCTCATCCGTTGGAAGGATTATACTCCGGATGATGATTCGTGGGAGCCTGCTGTCAACATCTCTGCTCCTCGATTGGTTGCACTGTTCCATCGCAGGAATCCTGACCGTCCCAGTCCTTGAGCCCCGGAGTTGCTCCTTGAAGGGGGGATTCTGTCAGGATTCCCTTTAAGGATCACTTGCTTACCAGTTCATTGAGCTGCTGTCCCTTTAATTCCAGACCTACCCACTTCCTGTTTCCTATAAAGGTCTATCAGTCTCTTAGCAAATTGCTTGGTATTGAAGTACACCTTAATTCCACGCTCCTCAAACTACCCATAGTTATCACCTATGTGAGTTAAAGCTCAAACCAACATGACCTTTTAATTCATTAAAACCTCTTAGCCGCAACTCGGCAATTCCAGCACCTACGATATCAACTATATACTCCGGCCGGATCTACTAGATCAATCCGCGGTGACGTCACACGCCAACGAAACGGACAATCCAGGCTAATGCCTATCTGCTCATCGTTACCGGACCTCTTAACTGGGTATCAGGAGTTATACCTAAATCTGAACCTTAACCATCTGGCTTATTTTGAAGGTAACCTACTTTAAGTCTACGAATTATACATAATATCTGCAACTATCCATACTTAAGTATTACACTCAATTCCACTGCTCAATTATTTGTAAAGCACTATAGTGTATTTTCCTCTCAGCTTATCCGAAAAGGGATACAATGTTACTTTCAGTTTCACAAGTGTTTTTCAGTTGATACTTAGTAATTGTACCTCAGCTTAATTAACATTCTCCTCAACTTCTGTCATTTTACCACGCTGGTTTCAGTAACAGTAGCTTAGCTGTATTTCTGTGAACACTCTCAGGTGACAGTTATAAGCATTTTTCCTTATCATTTCTGAAACGTATAACAACTGCTTAGGAGTATAACTGGGACCCACTTTATCTATTAGGTAAATTATGTGCTTCCCAAAAGATCCTAAGCCACATATAAATATAAAATTACATCTCAGCAGCTGTGGTCTAATTTGAAGTTTTTCTTATTCTCTAGAACAAGTTGATATTTTTATAAGGTCGTGACACCTATCTTTTCAATGGGATCTTTGTAACGCTGGTATTTAGAGTCTTGGCTGAAGTGAGCGTTAGATATCTAACGACAAAACTCCAGCCGCAGAAAAAAGTCAGTAGTTAAGAGCTTTCTGGGCTAACGCCGGTTTATAAAGCTCTTAACTACTGTGCTCTAAAGTACACTAACACCCATAAACTACCTATGTACCCCTAAACCGAGGTCCCCCCACATCGCCGACACTCTATTAAATTTTTTTAAACCCTAATCTGCCGACCGCCACCTACGTTATACTTATGTACCCCTAATCTGCTGCCCCTAACACCGCCAACCCCTATATTATATTTATTAACCCCTAACCTGCCCCCCACAACGTCGCCGCCAGCTACCTACAATAATTAACCCCTAATCTGCCGACCGCAAAGCGCCGCTACCTACGTTATCCTTATGTGCCCCTAACACCGCCGACCCCTATATTATATTTATTGACCCCTAATCTGCCCCCCTCAAGTCGCCTCCACCTGCCTACACTTATTAACCCCTAATCTGCCGAGCGGACCGCACCGCTACTATAATAAAGTTATTAACCCCTAATCCGCCTCACTCCCGCCTCAATAACCCTATAATAAATAGTATTATCCCCTAATCTGCCCTCCCTAACATCGCCGACACCTAACTTCAATTATTAACCCCTAATCTGCCGACCGAATCTCGCCGCTACTGTAATAAATGGATTAACCCCTAAAGCTAAGTCTAACCCTAACCCTAACACCCCCCTAAGTTAAATATAATTTAAATCTAACAAAATAAATTAACTCTTATTAAATAAATTATTCCTATTTAAAGCTAAATTCTTACCTGTAAAATAAACCCTAATATAGCTACAATATAAATTATAATTATATTATAGCTATTTTAGGATTTATATTTATTTTACAGGTAACTTTGTATTTATTTTAACCAGGTACAATAGCTATTAAATAGTTAAGAACTATTTAATAGCTAAAATAGTTAAAATAATTACAAAATTACCTGTAAAATAAATCCTAACCTAAGTTACAATTAAACCTAACACTACACTATCAATAAATAAATTAAATAAAATACCTACAATTACCTACAATTAAACCTAACACTACACTATCAATACATTAATTAAATACAATACCTACAAATAACTACAATTAAATAAACTAACTAAAGTACAAAGAATAAAAAAGAACTAAGTTACAAAAAATAAAAAAATATTTACAAACATTAGAAAAATATTAAAATTTTAAACTAATTGCACCTACTCTAAGACCCTAATGAAATTACAAAGCCCCCCAAAATAAAAAAAATGCCCTACCCTATTCTAAATTACAAAAGTTCAAAGCTCTTTTACCTTACCAGCCCTGAACAGGGCCCTTTGCGGGGCATGCCCCAAGAAATTCAGCTCTTTTGCCTGTAAAAAAACACATACAATACCCCCCCCCAACATTACAACCCACCACCCACATACCCCTAATCTAACCCAAACCCCCCTTAAATAAACCTAACACTAAGCCCCTGAAGATCTTCTTACCTTATCTTCACCTCACCGGGTATCACCGATCGGTCCTGGCTCCAAAATCTTCATCCAACCCAAGCAGGGGCTGGCGATCCATAATCCTGCGGCTGAAGAGGTCCAGAAAAGGCTCCAAAGTCTTCATCCTATCTGGGAAGAAGAGGCGATCCAGACCGGCAACCATCTTGATCCAAGCGGCATCTTCTATCTTCATCCGATGAGGAACAGCTCCATTGTGAAGACCTCCAGCGCGGATCAATCTTCTTCCGACGACGTCCAACTGAAGAATGACGGTTCCTTTAAGGGACGTCATCCAAGATGGCATTCTGATTGGCTGATAGGATTCTGTTCCGATCAACCAATAGAATGCGAGCTCAATCTGATTGGCTGATCGGATCAGCCAATCGGATTGAACTTTATTCTGATTGGCTGATTCCATCAGCCAATCAGAATTTTCCTACCTTAATTCCGATTGGCTGATAGAATCCTATCAGCCAATCGGAATTCGAGGGACGCCATCTTGGATGACGTCCCTTAAAGGAACCGTCATTCTTCAGTTGGACGTCGTCGGAAGAAGATTGATCCGCGCTGGAGGTCTTCACGATGGAGCCGTTCCTCATCGGATGAAGATAGAAGATGCCGCTTGGATCAAGATGGTTGCCGGTCTGGATTGCCTCTTCTTCCCGGATAGGATGAAGACTTTGGAGCCTCTTCTGGACCTCTTCAGCCGCAGGATTATGGATCGCCAGCCCCCGCTTGGGTTGGATGAAGATTTTGGAGCCAGGACCGATCGGTGATACCCGGTGAGGTGAAGATAAGGTAGGAAGATCTTCAGGGGCTTAGTGTTAGGTTTATTTAAGGGGGGTTTGGGTTAGATTTGGGGTATGTGGGTGGTGGGTTGTAATGTTGGGGGGGTATTATATGTGTTTTTTTACAGGCAAAAGAGCTGAATTTCTTGGGGCATGCCCCACAAAGCGCCCTGTTCAGGGCTGGTAAGGTAAAAGAGCTTTGAACTTTTGTAATTTAGAATAGGGTAGGGCATTTTTTATTTTGGGGGGCTTTGTAATTTCATTAGGGGGCTTAGAGTAGGTGTAATTAGTTTAAAATTGTTGTAATATTTTTCTAATGTTTGTAAATATTTTTTTATTTTTTGTAACTTAGTTCTTTTTTATTTTTTGTACTTTAGTTAGTTTATTTAATTGTAGTTATTTGTAGGTATTGTATTTAATTAATGTATTGATAGTGTAGTGATAGGTTTAATTGTAGGTAATTGTAGGTATTTTATTTAATTTATTTATTGATAGTGTAGTGTTAGGTTTAATTGTAAGTTAGGTTAGGATTTATTTTACAGGTAATTTTGTAATTATTTTAACTATTTTAGCTATTAAATAGTTCTTAACTATTTAATAGCTATTGTACCTGGTTAACATAAATACAAAGTTACCTGTAAAATAAATATAAATCCTAAAATAGCTATAATATAATTATAATTTATATTGTAGCTATAGTAGGATTTATTTTACAGGTAAGTATTTAGCTTTATATAGGAATAATTTATTTAATAAGAGTTAATTTATTTCGTTAGATTTAAATTATATTTAACTTAGGGGGGTGTTAGTGTTAGGGTTAGACTTAGCTTTAGGGGTTAATACATTTATTAGAATAGCGGTGAGCTCCAGTCGGCAGATTAGGGGTTAATGTTTGAAGTTTGGTGTCGGCGATGTTAGGGAGGGCAGATTAGGGGTTAATACTATTTATTATAGGGTTATTGAGGCGGGAGTGAGGTGGATTAGGGGTTAATAACTTTATTATAATAGCGGTGCGGTCTGCTCGGCAGATTAGGGGTTAATAAGTGTAGGCAGGTGGAGGCGACGTTGTGTAGGGCAGATTAGGGGTTAATAAATATAATATAGGGGTCGGCGGTGTTAGGGGCAGCAGATTAGGGGTACATAGGGATAATGTAAGTAGCGGCGGTTTACGGAGCGGCAGATTAGGGGTTAAAAAAATATGCAGGTGTCAGCGATAGCGGGGGCGGCAGAATAGGGGTTAATAAGTGTAAGGTTAGGGGTTTTTAGAATCGGGGTACATGTTAGAGTGTTAGGTGCAGACGTAGGAAGTGTTTCCACATAGCAAACAATGGGGCTGCGTTAGGAGCTGAACGCTGCTTTTTTGCAGGTGTTAGGGTTTTTTCAGCTCAAACAGCCCCATTGTTTTCTATGGGGGAATCGTGCACGAGCACGTTTTTGAAGCTGGCCGCGTCCGTAAGCACCGCTGATATCGAGAGTTGAAGTTGCAGTAAATATGCTATACGCTCCTTTTTTGGAGCCTAACGCAGCCATTCTGTAAACTCTAAATACCAGTGGTATTTAAAAGGTGCAGCTAGAAAAAAACCAGCATAGCTAACGCACCCCTTTGGCAGCAGAACTCTAAATCTAGGCATTAGTAAATTAGGTTATTTAATGAACACATGTCTAAAAATATTCAGTAAATCTAATTATTGAAAATTCATCTTCTGTCTATGCTCTAACATGTGTTGTTTGTCTTGATATTAAAAACAGGTTTAGACTGGAAATCTATATCTATCCATAATTTAGAATTAATCACGTTAAATTGTCTATTGAACTACACATATTAGCATCTAAAATTAGACAAAATAATGCATATCAAATTTTTAAAACATAAATTATTCTATTGTATGAGGGGCATAATTGAATGTAATATTTCATGTCCCTTCAAATAATAATATACCTAAATGTAAACTATAAAATGTATCCCTTTATCTGTCTGAATTCTCAAAATCTGAGTCCTCTCTAGCTCAAAGTAGGGTTAATGTTTCTAAAAAACATTTTCTAAAATAGGACATGTATATAGTCAGAATTCTTTGAACATTATTCCTCCTATGATTCTTAAATAGCATGCATTGTGCAAAATAACCTGGATGTATGGTCTTTGAAAGGCAATTCTATTCAAAATATCAGTTTATCTTCATTACGTGTCCTATTCATCATTTTCCAAATAGAGGATTGTGAAATACCATCTAAAAATAAAAATAATATTATGAACCATAAGTGTCTCCCATAGGATACATCCTGCATCCCCAGTCTTGTTCCAGAGAATTGTGGCCACTTACCATGTGAACATGTCTTTGTATGTTTTTCAAAGTCAGCACAGTTGAAAGAAAATGCCACAGACATGATCACATTGATATTCACTTTCAGTCTGGGATTCTTCACTTTCAGTCTGGGATTCTTCACTTTCAGTCTGGGATTTTTCACTTTTAGCCTGGGATTGTTCACTTTCAGTCTGTAGATGAAGTCATCTCCCTAATGGAAAATAAATTGAAAATAAAATCATTACTAAAAATGTGTGACTTATTTCTGCATCCCCCCTAACCATTTCTGAAACTGTTTATAACAATAGCTTACTAAGCGTATGTAGCATATTTTGTGCTATGTTCTAGCAATCAAGTGTGAAGCTGAGTCATACATTGTGCAGACCTAACCTCTGATGTATGACTTGGAACCACATAGTCAGAAAGGGATACTCTAGCAATACTATCTAAAAATCTAGTAATGTGTAAAATAAATACTAGATTTAAAATTGTATGCCATATGATGGATCATTGTGCAAACTCCCCCTCCCCAAGTCATACATTGTATATACTTACCATCTGATGTTGTCTTTGAAAATCAGGTGGCAAAGTCATACATTACAGGAGCCAATGCCAGAATTATTTGATGTATAAATTACCTATGATAATAAAAATATCAAATTAGATTTGGATCTAATCATTTGTTGAAAAATAATAACCTGTTTGCACAATTCTCTACTTCTCATTTCCCTAAATTGCACACATATTCGCAATGCTCCTATATAACTTCTAGTTTTTACCGTCTGAAGTTGTGGTTGATGATGTTTGCTCTGACATTGAGCCCCTCATCCCTGAATGGCCCCTCTAGAACTGGGTCATCCTCCTGATCTTGGAGGAAGGCTCGGGGTGCCTGGACGGCCTGCAGCCTCCCAGCCCGCTGATCTATGTTATGCAGGACGCTGCAGGCTATAACAATCTTTGCCACCTTACTAGGGCTGTATTGGAGGGCTCCTCCAGACCTGTCCAGGTATCTTAAGCGCATTTTGAGAAGCCCAAACATCCTCTCCACTACAGCCCTAGACCACTTGTGCACCCGATTGTAGCACTCCTGGGCCTCGTCTGTGGGGTTACGTATAGGCATAATGAGCCAAGGCTGGCTCATGTAACCCGAATCACCTATAAATAATGATCAGAACAAAATGTCAATTACAAATATCTCAAAAATTATTACATTTAAATACATTTTTATAAGATACAAAGCATTTGTGTACAAGAAAATTGCATAAACTAGACATTTGCTAAAAGATAAAGAAATGGTTAAATCGCATCCTATAGCTGCACATTTAAGCTAGGACATGCTACATATCTGTTTGGAGCTAAAACTAGACATTTGCTGAAAGAGACAAGTAAATGGTTAAAGCGCATCCTATAGCTGCACATTTAAGCTATGACCTGCTACATAAGCGGTTTTCACATAAACTAGACATTTGCTGAAAGAAAAAAATGGTTAAATCACCTCCTATAGCTGCACATTTAAGCTAGGACATGCTACATATCTGTTTGGATCTAAAACTAGACATTTTCTGAAAGAGATAATTAAATGGTTAAAGCGCATCCTATAGCTGCACATTTAAGCTATGACCTGCTACGTATGCAGATTTCGCATAAACTAGACATTTGCTGAAAGAGAAAAATGGTTAAATAGCATCCTATAGCTGCACATTTAAGCTAGGACATGCTACATATCTGTTTAGAGCTAAAACTAGACATTTGCTGAAAGAGACAATTAAATAGTTATAGTGCATCCTATAGCTGCACATTTAAGCTAGGTGTTTTTCGCATAAACTAGACATTTGCTAAAAGAGAAAGAATAGGACATGCTACATATCTGTTTGGAGCTAAAACTAGACATTTGCTGAAAGAGACAATGAAAGCTTAAAGCATCCTATAGCTGCACATTTTGCACATTACACAAACACAACTGTTTTTGAACATTACAGAGGCAATTGTCTAACTAATTAACCATGTTGTGCCCAAGTACTCACCAACGAGCCACTCATGGGGAAACTATCTGCCCTCAAACTGCCGCCACAGGGATGACTGCCTGAGGATACGGGCATCATGACAAGCCCCGCAGAAATTCATACACACATTCATAATCCGCATTTGTGCTTCGCAAACGAACTGCACGTTGAGACTATGAAAGTGTTTGTGATTTCGGAAGGGCTGGTCATCTGCTGGAGCACGCAGCGCAATGTGGTTGCAATCTATTGCTCCCAAGCTATTGCAAAGAATTCCCTCTTCAGGCTCCTCCAATCACCATCATTTTGAAGGAATCCTATGTGAAGCTTACAAACTTGTACCCTGGCGTCCAGAAAATTGAAAACTTCTGGAGGCCAGTACGTGTATGTAACTTAGCATCTTGGTCATGCCAGGTATTGCAGTCTGCATACGTTTACGTGGCTCCATATGAGGTTTAAGTACTTCGTAATGGCTAATGAGCTGATCTCAATTGAGCCTATACTTGTCATAAACCTCAAAGCCGCTCATGTTATCCAAGGTGGGCCTCACCCTTTCAACACGAGGACCTCCAACCAGACAAGCCCTACGTCTCTCTTGGAGATGCCGAGCACGCCTGATTCTGTTGTACAAAACTTGTGCAACAGCACCAACTAACTGTGGATCATCCATATTTGCCAAGCTAAGCAGCACGAAGCCAAACAGCAGAGCAAACACACAAGGAGTAACAAGGTATGCAAAAACACAAAAGCGATTTGATACAATGTCGATCACAAGGGATGCTTTGGCCATATTGTTTGGGGGATTTATAGTGCAATATGTCCAATGGTAGCGTGTTCGTAATGATTGCTGATTGTATACACTTGATTGTATCTGAGCGGTGCGAATGCTTTCAAAGTGGGCATATTTTCTTATGTTTGATGAAATTTATTTTGCCACCAATGAATCGTAATGTCAAAGTGTAAAATCTAACATATACAGTGCATCTTCGGGATGTTTGTTCATATGCGTAATAAATACTTAATAAACGCAATGTTATTTTAAAAACCACACGTCAACGCTAACATGATTGAAAGTGCATACTTGTGTATAATGTGCATAGACATGGCATAGAATCTGATCAACCAATGTTGCTGCAATATTGCTTCAAAACGATAAAGTAACGGGTGGCATCTATAATATTGTATATGTAAGTGATTGGCGAGATGTCAATATTTTACTTGTCCCATTGTAATCGCAATAATAATGAATATCTTCCAAACTCGCATTTACGTATATGTAGTATTGAGTGAGAAACTGCTGAAAGGGGCAGTACAGTCCTAATGCTGTAATCTGTATGGTTGAAGCATAGAATGATGTCGTCATATTAGCAACATGCCTGTCTAGTTTGCAAATTTTCATTCTCTTGTAGTTTGTAACATTCTTATTGTGTGCTGATTAAAAAGATAAATGTGTGCTTTGTTGTTGTGTGATGCATGTTATGTACATCTATGTATGTATTATGATTCTCTACCACATATGCTGATTTATATAAAGCAGTATAGCATTGTTGTTCCTTCCAAATAAGTGACAGCTCTAATATTTTCTAATGATATGTTATTATTGTATGTAATTCCTAATGGTATATTATGAGTGAATCGTGATGTTAAAGGGACACTAAATCCATAATTTCTGTTTTGTGATTCCGAGAGAGAATCCAATGTTAAACAACCTTCCAATGTAATATGATGTAAATGTGTTCATTGTTTATATGTGTTTTTTTTTGCCTGAATATCAATGCACATGTATGAGTCAATGGCAAAAGGCATGTAATGTGCATCCATCAATCATCATTTGGTGAGCCTATGTAGATATGCTGTTCATCCAAGCATATGATTTTAATAAATGAAATGCTATAAAAGACGTAAATGAGACGTGTTTACAATTGGCTACTGTTTGTGAATAATGAAATGTAAAAATAATTTTCTGTCCGGTTAAATATGATTTAATTTTTAAATCCGATTTTGTATTGTTGGTGATAGAATTGATGGTGATTTCTAGTTGATGTAATGTAATTTCCTTTAAGAATGGGATGTTGTAGTGATGTTCACACAAGTAAAAGCCATAACTCCATAGGGAAATAGTCATTTCTTGATCTATTTGGCATAGCGGAACTAACGCAAGAATGAATGAATTAGTGCCACAATTTTAACGCTGGTATTACGAGTTTTAAAGTCTAAAAAAAAAATTTGCGTTAGGTAAATCTGCCGGTCGCGTGCACGAGCATGTATTCCCCATAGAAGTCAATGGAGGAGAGAAATGTCCAGAGAAATAAAACCCAACACTTGTGTTGAGCGTAAAGGTAGTAACGTCATGTCCTTCTGTGAAATAGTAGTTAGATCGTGCTAATTTCATAATAAAAATATGTTTTGTGTAGGTAATGTGCTGTATATTGTTTGTATCTATCGATTTGTGTATGTATGTGATAATATGTGTAGCTAGATGTAGCTAGATGAGTGTATGTTCCCGTATGTCTATGTAAGTCAATGTAAAATGGGTTGGTATGCATTTTTTTTTTTTAAACACCCGAGATCTCGGAACTTTGATCTGTTATATTTTGACATGAAAAATTTTAATATGAAAAATAAATATTGTAGAGTGTTTGTATGAGTTTAAGTGTACTTTGTGTAATGTTTTTGAAGTTATTTGTGGATGTTTTTGTTGTCGATATATCATTAACTACTGGGTCTCTGTAAGCGGTATGTATTTGAGCGTAGATGGTGATATTTGTGGCGCTACGGAAACATGTAATAGCAGCGGTAGGGAAAATGAAGCGTTATGAGGCTTTTTCACTCATAACGCACAACTCGTAATCTAGCTGTATGTCATTATAGAGGCTTTTGCAGTATACTCACAGTGACACTGCACTTCTCAGGTCAATAGTCTCAAATGATAGGGGGATATATAACAGAAAACAATGTGTCTATAATAAATGAATAATTAATTCCCTAATCTGGTCAGTTAAAATATGCCTTGCCTGAAAAAGATCATAGTTAAAAGTTTGTCTATAGTAGAGGTGGTTCCACACTTTAATTAGTCTTAGTTTTTTTATCAACCTTAGTTTGTACTCTATCAATGGCGTAATACAAGTTTACGTATGACATCGTAAAAATTTGGAGTTGAAAAAGTGGGACCACTAAGAAATTTCATGGGATCACTAGCTCTTGGGAAACTTTTTCAACCCCTGTATATATATGGCCAATCATCGCTGTGCGATTAGAGATGCCCTGCAGAAGGGTGACTCCGATCAGCCAGTAGCTCGCCATTTTGCCCGGTGTAAGCATAGTGTCTCAAGTCTTAGAACTATGCTTATAGACCATGTACCACCATTAACAAGGGGAGGCAATAGGGGCAATCGACTTCTCAGACTTGAGACCAGATGGATATACATGCTGGACACCCTAACACCAAAGGGGCTGAACACTATGCTGGATTTTTCACCATTCTACATGGAATCCTAAATAAAAAATCAATTTGGTTACAGACTCTCTGCATTTATCTGAATGACTTCAACTAAGTTCATATGCAGTACTTGGCGTGACATCGCCTTGATACATGTACCGCACCATCTCCCTTAGAATTCTTGTCCATGACCTCTGGTATCCATGTTTCTGCCATACTTTAGAATGCATGATTTTTAAGGATATATACTAGATTGATGATAAAGCACAGGAGTTGGTTAGAATTATGGTATATTATATATATGGATTTTCCCACTCCTGTTACATGGCTGATGTTTCATCTAATCTTATGCCTTATATTAATCATGTCCTTATACTGTCTTTATTAGTCCTCCATAAATGTAATTAGATCTTTTTTTTAAATATGCTTTTAACTTTTTGTTAGCATACATTAAGCAGTGCCTGATTGCAGTTAATATACATACAGATTATTGTGCTTAAAGAGTAATTGGCCCATTTTGTTTGTAAACAGGTATCCGTGCCATGCTATTGGCTATTAAGATGACACATTGCGTCTATATGTTCCCTTGGTTACTGACGTCTGAGCGTGATGCACGCCGACTACGTCACTTCCGCCCTGGCACTGCATACGGGCCGCATTTGCGGCTCGGCGTCTAATGGAGCTACACACATGTATTTAAGGTGATAGGGTAAATGATGGGATATTTTTCAAAGTGCACCCTGGGTGCTGCTAATATTTATGGAGTGCCTTTTCTTCTGACTACGTTATATATATATATATATATATATATATATATATGTATATATATATATATATATATATATATATATATATATATATATATATATATATATATATATATATGTAGAAGGTGTAGTAGCACTCCAGCTTCAAATAGCTCCGTTGAGCTCTCCTTGCCCCGGGTGCACTTCAAGATTATAGATAAAGCAGCGAAGAGGAAGTCACTCACAGGGTCTTGCAAAAAGATAAAGTATTTATTTTGACGTTTGGGGTGTTACCCCTTTCTCAAAAAACAGCATAGTGTGAAAGAGTATACTCACCCCCCCTTAAATACCCCTGAACAGCAAACAATCAGTGTGGTAAACACCCTGGCACCCGGAAGTAAAACCACGTAACATGACACAAGGTCAAGCCCCGTTGGCATAGCAACCAGACACTCAGTAGTGTAAACCAAGGGAAAGTTAAAAACATAGTGAAAGTTAAAAACACAAGCAAAACAGATTGTTAGGAGCAATATACAAATACAAACATGGGTTTAAACAAAAATGTTAACAATCAAACAAGCAGTAGTTTATTATCATGCAGATAGCGTTAATCACCAGGGTGACTGTAATCCCACAGCATAAATACACGTAGCCATATACAACCTCAAGCATATCATATCTTAAAGTACAGGTAATGAACTACTGGACAATTTGCGGAGCCCAGGTATAGAACTACCGATAGCGGTCTTCTTAAGTCCCCCCTGTCATTTCATGCAGGTAGAAGTAGCGAGGCATAGAGGCAAAACAAACAAACCTGGTCAAACCTGCAGTGATAAGTGTTATCACACACTCCATGCCACGGCACATAACCAATGCAGATACCCAAGGGAAGGTATCAGACAACTTAGCAAAGCAAAAAATTGAACAACTTCAACAAAGAACACTTCAAAAAACATAGAACACTTCAAAAAACATAACTTAAGAAAATACCCAAGAGAACGTAAACACATAGTTAGAGGCAGTCCCTTATATGGTGTACCTTACTTGATAACATAATGTCCAATAGAACCAAAGGCAGGAACAGTCTTGAAAATAGAGAGGTGGTTCATTAGAGAGGCTTGTCCCTATAAACAGCAGTGCCAGTCAAGGTGGACATTGAGCCCCCGGGGGGTCATTGTCCCAAGATTGAAAATCCATCTTGACTCTCTTTGTAAGAGAATTTTAGCCCTGTCCCCCCCCTACTTAGTGGGGGAATGTGGTCGATAATGATGTATTTAAGGTCGGTTACCTTGTGTCCTGCTTCCACGAAATGCCGTGCCACCGGCTGATCTGATGTACCTTTATCCAATGCTGCACAAATCGCAGACCGGTGGTTGGCCATTCTGGTCCTTAAGTCATCCACCGTTTTTCCTACATAAAACATCCTGCACACACAATGCAGGAGGTATACAATGAATGTTGTGGTACAGGTTCCCCTGTGTCTGATCTTAAACTTTTTGGTGGAATACGTATGGATGAAGAAGCTACCTCTAGAGAGACCTCCACAGGTGGTGCAACCCAGGCACCTAAAACAACCTTTCTTAGTTTTAAGCCAGGTGTCATTGCTGTAACAGTTCCTGGGATCCGTTTTTATTAGATGATCCCTCAGTGAGGTAGCTCTACGGTACCCAATTCTGGGTGGGGGCATGCATTTGAAAGGCAAGTCTTTATCAGATGATAAGAGTCCCCAGTTTTGCTTAAGGGTATCAGCAATCCCTTCTTTATTCTTTGTATAGGTGGTGGTAAACGTGAGTCTATCCTCAGGTGTGGTAGCATTAGTACCAGCTAGCAGGTGCTTTTGCGCTGTATCCGATACTGCCATTATACTGTTTAAGAAATTGTTGTGGTTGTATCCCCTCCGTCTGAATTTAGTCATCATGTCAACCAGTTGTGCTTCTTTCAGCTCCTCAGTGGTATTATTCCTAGCTACCCTATTGAATTGGGATAGTGGGAGTGCCTTCTTAAGGCTGGGTGGATGGCAACTGGTTGCATGAAGGAAGGAATTCTTGTCCGTTAGTTTACTGAAGAGGGTAGTGTTTAATTTATCACCATGCTTGAAAATTCTTATGTCAAGGAAGTCTATTGCTTGTTTGTCATATTTTTTTTTAACTTTCACTTGGTTTACACTACTGAGTGTCTGGTTGCTATGCCAACGGGGCTTGACCTTGTGTTATGTGATGTGGTTTTACTTCCGGGTGCCAGGGTGTTTACCACACTGATTGTTTGCTGTGCAGGGGTATTTAAGGGGGGTGAGTATACTGTTTCACACTGTGCTGTTTTTTGAGAAAGGGGTAACACCCGAAACGTCAAAATAAATACTTTATCTTTTTGCAAGACCCTGTGAGTGACTTCCTCTTTGCTGCTTTTTATATATATATATATATATATATATATATATATATATATATATATATATATATATATATATATATATATATATATATATATATACATACATACATATACATATTTAGACACGTGTATGTAGGTATCTCTGTGTTAAATCTCTTTGTAAACCTTATATCTTTGTGCTCTTTTAACTTTTGATTGCAATTTTTTTATATAATTTTATTAGATGGTGTTATTATGAGTGTAACTGTACTTTTGAATGTATTTTTGATGTATTTTTTGCAACGTTTTATTCGAGCATAACAGTTAACCAGAGTTTTGAGGTTGCATAGACACGTTTACTTTCAACTTGTAATATGCACTACTTCCGTCATGCACTCAATTACTAAGATATTGGGACCCAAGGAAATGCTCCAGTTAGGTTAAGTTAGTCTTACCACCTCATGCAGATCCAGAGATGCCGCATGTTTGAAGCGTCGGATCCACTGCGACTGAAAGGGGGTGGGCGGAGCATGCGCCAAAACTGTTTTGTGGTGGGAAATAATGTTAACATCTAAACCACCGCAAGAAAAATCATAAATGGTGCTGATCCTGATGGCCTCCATAGCACACTAGTCACAGTAATCTGATCCCCTAGAAAAACTTTGGCATAAAGGTAATTCAGACCGGAGCTCAGGCTGCTCTCATAAAGAGCCGTGTATAGCCTGTCACAGTCCACAAGAGCTTTTACTGTGTAACACGTACCGCAGATATCAGTAATGCCATTCATACTCAGAGCCCCTGGGATGTAGGCACTTGCCATATAACATTGAAACCCATTTAAAACACTCACACTTGAGTCAAATGAGTATAAGCTCTGAGCCCCTGGGATGTAGACACCAGTCATAGCAGGGTAACCCAGGAAACTAAATTGAGAATCAATTTAAGATTGCTCAAGCAGGAATCCCCCACAGAAATAGGCAACTAGTCTGTATAAGGGGATATAGTGGGGCATAACTTACCCCTCAGCTACTCCATCAGGCCCAGTTGCACCTGCAACAGAAAAAACATTAAAGGGACATAAAACCCACATTTTTTCTTTCACGATTTAGAAAGAGAATGCAGTTTTAAACATCTTTCTAATTTACTTCTATAGTCTAATTTGTTTTATTATCTTGATATTCTTTGCTGAAAAGTATATCTAGATATGCTCAGTAGCTGCTGATTGGTTGCTGCACATAGAAGCCTCGTGTGATTGGCTCACCATGTGCATTGCTTTTTCTTCAACTAAGGATATCTAAAAAATTAAGCAAAATAAATAAAAGAAGTAAATTGTAATGTTGTGTAAATTTATATTCTCTATCTGAATCATGGAAGAAATATTTTGGGTTTAGTGGCCCTTTAAGCATGAGTCCCCTGAAACTGACAGGATAGGACTTTACATGGGAGAAAACCAAGCATCACTAGTATATAGGGGAAGGCTAGGGAACTTCTCTGCAACATCCCTGGTCTGTTAAAACAAGACTCTACTGAAGAGTTGAACAAAGTGCATTGAAAACTTCCTTAACCCTCTTTTCCAGGAACTATCCATTGAAGTTTTATGTTGAAATAAACTTCCTGTCATGATCTGATCCGATCATTGCCGTGTCGCCGCGACTCCTGGATCTCTCTCTGTTACTGAGCGTCACGTTGCTTAACAACATGACGCAGCCTTCCTGTTTCCGCCCCCTTCATGTCATCAGGCTTTTAAAAGCCTCGGCAGGACATCACTCTGGTGCCCGTTTGTTGTTTCACTCCTGCTTCAGCTTTCTGGCTTTTGAGTACATTTTGGATTGATTAAAGGGACACAGGCCATTGCTTTGCCTGACTACTCTGATGCCTCATCCTTGTATTTGATTAAAGGGACACTGACCATTGCTTTGCCTGACTACTCTGCTGCCTCATCCTTATACTTGATTAAAGGGACACAGACCATTGCTTTGCCTGACCACTCTGCCGCCTCATCTTTATACTTGATTAAAGAGACATTGACCATTGCTTTGCCTGACCAATCTGCTGCCTCATCCTTGTACTTGATTAGAGGGACATTGTCCACTGCTTCATTTGATCTCTCAACTGCCGTATCCTCTGCTTATTTTAAAACTCCAATCCGAATACCTGCATCTGTAAGTACAGTTTTCTTTTTCAACAAATTAACCTGTTCATTTTTTCCTGAGTGGCTCACGTCCTGGTTTCCTCTCAGCATGCTAGCGTGTGTTTATCTTTTTCACGCTAGCAGTTGGGTCCAATCCTGGACTGATTCTATATGGCTGACAGTACAAACGGGCCAATTATGGACCCCACTGCACTTTCTATGGCCATGGCCCACCAGGGGCAATTATTGGGATCTCATGAAAAGAGAAGGAAGAGAAGCACACACAGGGTACGACTCAAGTGTAAATTTATTACATAAAAAACACACACAACTCATACTGTTGCACTTACTAGATTTAAAGATAGGTTTCATAAAATCTAATCGTCTCTGTTAGTGCTTGGTAAAGCTGATGTTAAAAGTTCCCAGGGTCGGCTCAGGTATCTGCAAGGCGTCCGGACTGCCTGCTGCTGATTACACAGTTGCTGTTCACAGAGACGAATGCTGCTGCTGCTGTTGTTGTATTCCTCGACGCGTTTCCCCCGAACCACGGTTTGGCTTTATCAAGAGGTAAAATACAGCCTTCTGCCTTTCTTAATTCATTTATTGTTATTAATTTATTTCCATGCTCACAATTAGTAGGAGGCCTATAGTTTTGATTATTTGTTTTAATGTAATTAAAATTAAATGTGTTCAGCCCCAAAAGGCAACCGGAATTTGTTTGTTTGCATAACAAGCCCAGTACATTTCTGGTAAAGACTTTTCTGTTTTATAAATAACATATTGTCATTTTTGTCTATGTTGGGATAAGTCTGTCTACTAACGTTTGTACTGTTATGAGCAAGTACCGTTTTAAGCAGTAACACTTTTTACTTCTGATCATTTAATATTATTTCACATATTTTATGTTTTATTTCAACTGAAATTCTAATTAGAATCACTCCACCAGTATTTTACAGGAGTTTAACAATATACCATAGGAAAGTTAAGTTAAGTTAAGCGCGATATCATTTTTGTAAAGTAGTCTATTGGGATCTCATGCAGCACATTTGTAATCCCTGGACTCCAAGCTGGATCAGATTACTGTTTTACTGCAAAGTTTGGTGGCTCCAACACAGCCCAATCCTACCTCTCTGGCTACACCTTCACCTTCACCACCTACAACCCTTACTCAAGGGCAAATTAGCCCCAGGATTCCCCTTCCTGACAAATATGATGGAAATCCTGAAGATTGTAGGGGTTTTTTGAACCAATGCCGTCTTCACTTCCACAACAGCACTGCACTCTTCACTACGCCTTCTTCAAGGATAACATTCCTTATATCATTGATGAAAGGGAAAGCCCTGGCCTGGGTGTCCCCCTTGTTGGAAAAGAACGACCCTATCCTTCAGGATGTGGATTCCTTCCTGACTGTGTTTTCTACTGTCTTTGCAAACCTGGAAGATCTTCTGCTGCAGAAGCCTCTCTTTTAGACCTACTTCAGGGAGCTCAATCTGTGGCACAGTACTCTATTGAGTTCCGCAACACTTGCGGCTGAGGCCTCTTGGAATCAGGGAGCTCTTAGAGCGGCTTTTAATAAGGGTTTCTTTGAATGTCTTAAGGACGAGTTAGTGTATCATGACCTCCCAGAATCCCTTGAAGACCTGATTAATCTCTGTATCAGGCTGGACACCAAGTATAGTGAATGACAACAGGAGAGAGATAGAACACGTAAGCCCCTATCTTGCTCTTCTTTCCGCCTGGCACCCCGTGTTTCCAATCCCGTGTCTCCTTCGTCTACCACTACCGATCAAACAGAACCGATGGAAGTGGGTACCATAAAGTTGACTGAGACCGAATGCCAGAGAAGACGTACACTTGGTCTATGCCTATACTGTGGCCTAAAGGGGCATTTGTTGAGGGATTGCCCCACCAGACAAGTAAAAGCCAGGGCTTAACTCCAGATCGAGGGACTGAGTTAAGCCAGATCGATTTCTCCTCCCTCAATAACAAACTTTTTGTACCGGTAACTCTTCATCTCAGAGATCGAAAGATCTACACACAAGGTCTCATTGATTCTGGTGCTGGTGGCATGTTTTTCGATTCCAGCTTTGCAACTACACATAGAATACCTCTACATGCTAAAGGGCACTCTGTCAAGGTCTCTACTGTCAGTGGTGGTCCGCTGGGTACTGGACTTATTCAGTATTCTACCATGCCATTGCTTTTCTCCATTGGGGCATTCCATTTTGAGATTATTAGCCTTGATGT
Source organism: Bombina bombina (assembly GCF_027579735.1). Classification (NCBI taxonomy): domain Eukaryota; kingdom Metazoa; phylum Chordata; class Amphibia; order Anura; family Bombinatoridae; genus Bombina; species Bombina bombina. The sequence continues at coordinate 1,094,847,782 of NC_069499.1, forward strand.
CATTCCGACTCCTCAGTTTCCTATAATCTTGGGTCTCCCCTGGCTACAGCTGCACAACCCTACCTTTTATTGGACTCAAGGTGAACTCACTTCTTGGGGGTCTTCATGTTTTTTCAACTGTTTACACACCCCCGTCAAGCGTCCAGTCACCATAGCATCACTACCAAAACTTCAAACTCCTTACCAATTTGCTATCAGGACTTTCTGGAGTCTGAACGTCTTCCCCCCCATCGTCCCTTTGATTGCCCTATAGACCTGCTCCCTGGAGCTCCTTTGCCCTGTGGAAAAACATATCCTCTTTCTAGACCCGGAAAAATAGCCCTAAAAAAGTATATCAAGGATAACCTGGCTAGAGGCTTTATAAGACCATCTTCCTCTTCTGTGGGGGCTGGCTTCTTCTTTGTGGAGAAAAAGATGGAGCCCTCCGACCCTGTATTGACTTTAGGGGTCTAAATCAAATCACTGTAAAGAATAGTTATCCATTACCTCTAATCCCCGAATTGTTCACTTATCTGCAAGGTTCCACTATTTTCACCAAATTGGATCTTCGTGGCGCATACAATCTCCTCCGTCTGCACAAGGGAGATGAATGGAAAACAGTTTTTAATACCGTTTTGGGCATTACAAATATCTTGTCATGCCTTTTGGGCTTTGCAATGCCCCAGCAGTGTCCCAACACTTTGTCAACAAGATATTTTGGGATTATCTGAACACCTTCGTAATCATCCTTCTTAACGATATCTTCATCTTTTCACAGACCTATCAGAATCATGTGTCCCATGTCAAGAAAGTACTTCAACGTCTTAGGGATAATCATCTTTTTGCCAAGATGGAAAAGTGTTCTTTTCACCAGGATTCTATTTCCTTTCTAGTATATGTGATATCCAAAACTGATTTCAATAGGGATCCTACCAAACTCAATGCCATACTATAGTGGCCTAGACCTGACTCCCTTAAAGCTCTCCAGTGTTTCCTTGGTTTTGCCAGTTACTACAGGAAGTTCATCAAGGGTTTTGCCACAATATCAGCACCCCTTACTTCTCTAACAAAAAAGGGGCAAAACATCAAAGAGTGGTCTCCAGATGCTATTCAGGCTTTTGACTCCCTAAAAAATGCTTTTGCTTCTGCACCTATTCTTCGTCACCCTAATCTGGAACATCAATTCATCCTGGAAGTGGATGCTTCCTCTGTGGCTGCAGGAGCAGTCCTTTCTCAACATATTCCAGAGTCTGGTAAGATTCATCCCGTCAGTTTTTTCTCCAAGAAGTTCACCTCCTCAGAATTAAACTATGATGTGGGCAACAAGGAATTGCTGGCCATCAAAATGGCCTTAAATGAATGGAGACATTGGTTAGAGGGCACTATTCATCCCTTCTCAATCCTCTCAGATCATAAGAATTTACTTTATCTCCAGACAGCCAGTCATTTGAATTCCAGGCAAGCTCGATGGTCCTTGTATTTCTCTTGGATCCATTATGTCTTGTCCTATATTCCAGGCACAAAGAATGTCAAAGCAGATGCTTTGTCACGGCAATTCCAATCTTCTAATGTTCCTGAATCTGGCACTATTCTCCATCCGCAAGAGATCATAGCCCTTCTATCGGCCTCTACTTTACAATAATTACAAGATGCTCAAAAAGACCTTTCCTGCAAACCTCCTGCTGGTCTGTTTTATGTTCCCAAACATCTCAGATCTAAGTTGTTATCATGGGCTCATGACAGTCCTCTTTCTGTACACCCGGGTATCAGTAACACTATTTGTAACCTTAAACAACATGTCTGGTAGCCCTCTTTAACTAGGGATGCCAAAGAATACATCTCTGCCTGTACCATATGTGCTTCCAACAAGATACCTCGGCAATTACCTTCTGGTTTTCTCCAACCTCTTTCCATCCCTCATCTACCTTGGACTCATTTATCCATGGATTTCATTACTGGTCTCCCTCCTTCTGCTAGAAACAATACCATGTGGGTTATAGTCACCAAATCAGCCCATTTTGTGCTATTGTCTGGCTTACCCTCTGCTAAAACCCTTTCCGGATTGTTTATCCAACATGTAGTGAGAGTTCATGGTTTTCCTCTTGATATCGTCTCGGACAGGGGAGTTCAATTTGTCACTCGTTTTTGGAAATCTCTTTGTAAACAACTTGGTACTTCCATTTCCTTGTCCACATCTCATCATCCTCAGTAAAATGGACATACTGAAAGAGTCAATCAGTGCTTGGAAACATACCTCAGGCATTATATGGATCATTTCCACTCTAACTGGACTTACTACTTGCCTCTAGCTGAGTTGGCTCACAATGCCCGATTACAATTCTTCTCTTAAAACTTCTTCCTTTAAAGCAGTTTATGGATTTCAACCCAGAACTTTTACTTCATACCTCTCCTTCGGAAATTCCTGCTGCTGATCTCTTAGTCCGCAGACTTTGTCGCAATTGGCGAAAGATGTGCCTTCTCCTCGTCAAAGCTTCTAATCAATATAAATACTATGCAGATCGTAAACGTAAGAATTAATACTTAGATAACATAAGTCACCAGTATATGACTTATGTCTGAAAGGGTTATGCTTTTATACACTGTACTTAAGTATCTTGTAGTGTCACAAAATTAATTGAATACTAAAACATAACTTTTATTATGATATTAAGAAAACAGACAGCTTATATGTAGGTGTGTTGCTGTCCTCACTTTGTTGATTAAAAACACATCTCCATTAAGTTGATATTTATTATTTGGTTGGTTCAAGAGTTGGTTAAAGTCATAGGAATTGTTAAATATATTATCTATAGCCTAATAACCATACTATTATATTCCCAAATTGTTTTAGCCGTATTTATGGCTTGTTTTAGAAATTATTGTGTTTTGGTTATGGGCTATATATGAAAATTTGGAATTCCTATGTTCTTGTTATTATAATGTTGGTACAAATTAAGAAGTGACTAAATAGAAGTGACTAAATGCTGCAGAAAATTTAGATACTATCCTTCTTAGTAGCTCTTTACTTATGAAATAGCAACCTACAAAAGAAAGCAAGTAACTACAGGTTACTTTAATATTTAAGTAACCAACTGTGCACAAACATCATACCACAAGTAAAATATAAGTTGAGCTCAATAGAATCTATTATCGATTTATTTAGCCACATTAGTCATATTTCCACCATTTAGTCACTTCTTAATTTGTACCAACATTATAATAACAAGAACATAGGAATTCCAAATTTTCATATATAGCCCATAACCAAAACACAATAATTTCTAAAACAAGCCATAAATAAGGCTACAACATTTTGGGAATATAATAGTAAGGTTATTAGGCTATAGATATTATATTTAACAATTCCTATGACTTTAACCAACTCTTGAACCAACCAAATAATATATATCAACTTAATGGAGATGTATTTTTAATCAACAAAGTGAGGACAGCAACACACCTACATATAAGCTGTCTGTTTTCTAAATATCATAATAAAAGTTATGTTTTAGTATTCAATTCATTTTGTGACACTACAAGATACTTAAGTACAGTGTATAAAAGCATAACCCTTTCAGACATAAGTCATATACTAGTGACTTATGTTATCTAAGATTTAATTTGTATTATATGCTTAAGCACTGCTCCTATAGTTTACCTACTTATTTCAGAAAGTAAAACAGACAAGGTACCTTGGGAGAAAATAAGTTCCCAAACACAGAAATTACAATTATTTATTTGTGATTTGCTCCTAATCTTTTGATCGTAAATGTAAGAAGGCCCCCAAGTACCATTCTGGAGACAAGGTTTGGGTTTCTACATGTAATCTTCATCTCAAGCAACCCTCTTTTAAACTGGGACCACGTTATGTCGTTCCTTTCCAGATCCTGAGTCAGGTTTGCACTACTGCTTATCGTATAGCTCTTCCTAAGACCCTTAAGGCTCATCCAGTTTTTCATGTCTCTCTTCTGAAACCCGACACCTTTAACAGATACTCCAGACCTAGGACCACTCCTTCTCCTCTTCTGGTTCAAGGACATCCGGAGTTTGAGGTCAGTCACATTATCGATTCCAGATGTTGTGGCAAGATCTTGTACTATCTCATCCACTGGAAAGGCTACCCTGTCACAGAGCGGTCTTGGGAACCAGCTCATCAAGTTCATGCTCCTACTTTGGTCAAGGCTTTTCATAGGGCTCATCCATCCAAACCTAGTCCTATACCCAGAGGGGTCGTTGAGGAGGGTGTGCTGTCATGATCTTATTCCGATAATCACTGTGTTGCCGCGGCTCCCGGATCTGTCTCTGTTACTGAGACGCAGCCTTCCGGTTTCCGCCCCCTTCACTTTTAAAAGCCTCGGCAGGACATCGCTCCGGTGCCCGTTTGTTGTTTCACTCCTGCTTCGGCTTCCTGGCTTGTGAGTACATTTTGGATTGATTAAAGGGACACAGACTATTGCTTTGCCTGACTACTCTGCTGCCTCATCCTTGTATTTGATTAAAGGGACACGGACCATTGCTTTGCCTGCCTACTCTGCTGCCTCATCCTTATACTTGATTAAAGGGACACAGACCATTGCTTTGCCTGACCACTCTGCCGCCTCATCTTTATACTTGATTAAAGGGACATTGACCATTGCTTTGGCTGACCATTCTGCCGCCTCATCCTTATACTTGATTAAAGGGACATTGACCATTGCTTTGCCTGACCAATCTGCTGCCCCATCCTTGTACTTGATTAGAGGGACATTGTCCACTGCTTCATTTGATCTCTCAACTGCCATATTAAAATCTGAATACCTGCATCTGTGAGTAAATTTTTCTTTTTCTACAAATTAACCTGTTCAATTTTTTCCTGAGTGGGTCACGTCCTGGTTTCCTCTCAGCGTGCTAGCATGTGTTTATCTTTTTCACGCTAGCAGTTGGGTCCAATCCTGGACTGATTCTATACGGCTGACACTTCCTTTGCAAAGCACCTTCATCTCTGCCTACCTCCTAGACAAGAAAAAGTACTACTGGGAGGGAGGGGGAAGTAAGTGGGATAGCTAAATGCTCTGGTTAGGGTGTCTATACCTCCTACTGTTGACCAGGTTAGATAATCCCATATGTAAGATTAGGATTTTGTGGACTCTCACTACCAATATTTTGTTACAAAGTTCTTGGTGCTTTAGATATAAAATGACTCTAATTGGAAAAAGAAAAAAAAAGAGAAAAATTCTACTTTCAAAACTTAGTAGCTCTATGTCCTGATGAAGTTGCATTAGGTGCAAAAAATAGGCACCCTTGTCCAAACTGTGAATCACAAATTTGATATGAAAATCTTTAAAGGGACAGTCAACACCAAAAATAAATTTATCCCATACCTTCGATCCGCCAAAGACGATGCGCCTGCCCCGCATTCCATTTTCAACACCTCTAGCATTATACGAGTAGCTAAACTCCCCCCACCGTGACGTAGTAGGTTTCAGTTTAATTTAATCAGCCAATCAGAATCAAATCCTTGGCTGGATTCTTAACACACGTTCATGCTTGCACTTCTGATTTCGGCTTAAAAAATGACAGAACTTAAAATGCGCATGCGTCAACAGTTCATACATGAACGAGCATGGCATTTAGTAAAGAAGGGGACGAAGGAGGAGGGGGAGGAGCTTGGCTGCCATATCTCTATTAGAAAAACATATGTGATTTGGATGATTACTTTTATAAGTAAAGTAATTCCTAAAAGGAAGAACTAAGAGGATGCGCTAATAAACACCGATGAAATTAATTTAACCTGTTAGTTTGTGCCCATAGAAACAATAGGGCTATTGAAAGGTGTAAATAACATAAAAAATGTGTGAATAATCAAAATGTGAATAAACAGGTGTATATAATAAAGGTCATAAAAAGAACAATCAATCAACAATACATAAGGTGCAATAAATCAAAATGATAAAAGTCCAGAATTCATATCAATGGCCAAATAAAATATATTTTGAAGAAATGTCCAATTCAAAAGCATAAAGGATATAGTGATGCTAAGTGCTTAAGTGCTTGGCGTGCTCCACTTGTGTCCACGGTGTGGTGGGTCAGGATGTCTAGGATAAAGAATAAACAAGGGGAGCCAACATAGTGTAAATCGTATACACAAAGAGATATAGTGATAAAAGTGCAATAAACTACTCACAAAAGGCGTGGCACCTTGGGTAAGTAAGGTGCAAACAGGCAGGCTGACATTCTATAACCAGCAGTCAGTACACTGGAGGTCTCACCCAGGGGACCTGTGGAATCTGGTCGGGCGGCTGGAGGGCAGCACTGGTGATCTTTAGGGCCAATAGCCGGATAAGTCCTCAGGAAGCTGGTATGTCCTCCCCCACTCGGCTCACACGATCGAGATCCGTCTCAAAAACTGACAGTGTCAGCACACAGGTTCATTACTCAGTATCCTATTAAAAGGACGAAGAAACCACAGAAAAAATGGGTTGTGGTTTAAAACAAGCAGTGTTTTATTTGCAACGCGTTTCTCAGTCTGTTCAAGACCGTTTCATCAGGCCTGAACGTTAGAGGTGTTGAAAATGGGATGCGGTGCAGGCGCAATGTCTTTGGCTGATCGAAGGTATGGGATAAAGTTCTTTCGGGTGTTGACTGTTCCTTTAAGGTTTAACACATCATAATTAATAGGCCATGTTACTCAACATACATTATCATGTATCCATAATGCAACTGTAAGAAAAAAAAGGTTAAATATGTACATTTGGGTTTTTCTTTAAGTAAAACAATCAACTCACAAAATTAAATGATTTACCATCTAGTCCCTCTTTCTACTTTCATCTATATTGTGTAAAAAAAAAAAAAACATCATTATCAGTGCCACATTTTTAGTTTTTTTTTTTAGTTTTGTTGTGATCTTGTGGGATTTTAAAATAATCTTGTGGGGTTTAATTACATTTTTAAAAGATTACAGAGTAAACCCCTTGTGGTAACACCAGTTGCAAGTTACTCTCCATTATAATCAATGGAGAAGCAGCTATCCCAAAGCTGTTCAATTCTCAGCTCATAGAACAAGCTCCACTGTAAAAGACACAAATATTATAAAATGCCTTCAAAAACTTACAAAAAATAAAAATAAATGGAGCGTAGAGCATATTTAACGCAACTTCAACTCTCGATACCAGCGGTGCTTATGGACGCGGCCAGCTTCAAAAACGTGCTCGTGCATGATTCCCCCATAGAAAACAATGGGGCTGTTTGAGCTGAAAAAAAAACCTAACACCTGCAAAAAAGCTGCGTTCAGCTCCTAACGCAGCCCCATTGTTTGCTATGGGGAAACACTTCCTACGTCTGCACCTAACACCCTAACATGAACCCCGAGTCTAAACAACCCTAAACTTACACTTATTAACCCCTATTCTGCCGCCCCCGCTATCGCTGACACCTGCATATTTTTTTTAACCCCTAATCTGCCGCTCCATAAACCGCCGCTACTTACATTATCCCTATGTACCCCTAATCTGCTGCCCCTAACACTGCCAACCCCTATATTATATTTATTAAGACCTAATCTGCCCCTCACAACGTCGCCTCCACCTGCCTACACTTATTAACCCCTAATCTGCCGAGCGGACCGCACCGCTATTATAATAAAGTTATTAACCCCTAATCCGCCTCACTCCCGCCTCAATAACCCTATAATAAATAGTATTAACCCCTAATCTGCCCTCCCTAACATCGCCGACACCAAACTTCAAACATTAACCCCTAATCTGCCGACTGGAGCTCACCGCTATTCTAATAAATGTAATAACCCCTAAAGCTAAGTCTAACCCTAACACTAACACCCCCCCTAAGTTAAATATAATTTAAATCTAACAAAATAAATTAACTCTTATTAAATAAATTATTCCTATTTAAAGCTAAATACTTACCTGTAAAATAAATCCTAATATAGCTACAATATAAATTATAATTATATTGTAGCTATTTTAGGATTAATATTTATTTTACAGGCAACTTTGTAATTATTTTAAACAGGTACAATAGCTATTAAATAGTTGTCATGATCCTCCTATTCCACCTTAAATGTGTCAAGCAAATACTATATACCACCTTTACATCATGTTAACTTCCTACCTGAACCCAATATAAACCTGCTTCCTCCCATGGTCCTTTGCTGGTTTATTGAAGTGTAATAGCTACAGTTCCAGTCCTTACCTTTTCTACAACATAACAGGATTTAAACTGGGTATTTATTTCCTTTTCTATCAGCATACCTCTACTTCAGCCGGAGCTGAGATTACATATCGGCAGCAGGACTTCACTCCACACCTCCCCCATCCAGGGTCTGCTTGTGAGTATTCCTAACAACCTGGCGTGACATGCCACTCAGCAAACAGGACACGCAGGGACCACAGCATTCACACTGCTCACCAAGCTCATTGGGACCGGATCTCTGTGCTGCACTCATCGCACTCACAGCAGCTGCAGTTTGCTTAAAGGGGAAATCTCATTCAGCGACTTCTGGACAGGTGCTGTATAAACTTTCATAAAAACACTGTGCAACTCTCTCCTGAAGTAAACTTAAACATACTACAAGTGTAAGATTTGTATAGTGAAGCTGCTTGCATTTAACCGTGAACTCTCTCTACTAATTGCATCCTGAAATACAATTAACCTCTGCACTACTGTTTGCAGACTGAAGCTGCTTGCATTTAACCCTGGTACCTCTCTACTAACTGCATCCTGATATATAATTAACCTCTGCACTACTGTTTATCTCTGTATATCCATTGCTACGAATACCTGCCAAAGTCAACTCCCACTAATAGACACTCCAGTTACTGGGAGCTAGCTGTCCGGCAAAATTAACAACAAGTGTTATATAGTTCACTAAAAGCATATAGTGTACTGTCATCCTCAACTCTTGTAACGCATCCTCAATTTTACATGATATCTAGGTTGTTACAATTACAAGTGAGTTGATTGTTACATAATAAACCAGCCCTATATAGTAGCGATGGAGCCCACTGACGTCACTCCCCAGCTACACAGCCTAAATCAAAGGCTGGATAACCTAACCCAGGCTTTCAGGGATCTGCAGGTGGAAAATCAAAGCCTTAAAGCCTGCTTAAGGGAAGTGCTATCAAATAGAAACTCTGGAAATGACCATCATGCTGAACCCTAGGTTTCATACCCCGAAAAGTTCTCAGGGGACCGCTCCACTTTTCGTCAATTTCGTAATGTATGCTTATTGCTTTTCGATTTACGCCCTAGGACCTACCCCACTGACAAGGCCAAAGTACTAACCATTCTATCATACCTTAGGGGAGAGCCAAGGGTCTGGGCTGACTCTTTCTATGAGTCACAAGACCCAATACTGAATTCCCTGGACTGCTTCCTTAAAGCCCTCTCCTCCTCTCTATGATGATCCCTACCGCCAGATTACAGCTGAGGGCAAACTCAGAGGTTTAAAACAGCTTAAAGCCCCAGTTGAAGAGTATATCACTCGTTTTAGGATATGGGCCAGAGATTCCCTCTGGAATGAGGTTTCTCTGAAAAACCAGTATCGCCTTGGTTTATCCAAAGACATTAAGGATGAACTCGCCAGAGTAGGTATTCCAGACCGCCTGGAAGAACTGTACATCCTTACCACTACTATTGACCGTAGACTTAGGGAGAGGAGGCAAGAAAAAAGCCCCTCTAACCCCCCTCAGCGCAGGGTTTTACAGACGCCATCTACTTCACCACCTGAGCAACCTATGGACATTAGTTTTCTACGTGGACCCCTCTCTCCACAAGAGAAATTGAGACGCCGTACATTAAATTTGTGCATGTATTGCGCATCAGCAGACCATGTTGTTAAGGAGTGTCCACTACTATTCAAACAGAAGATAGGTAAGGTACACCCTTTCAACCATTGCCTAAACACAAAAAATATTGCCACTGTCTATCTAACATTACCCTTATCCTTGCAGTGGGAACAACACAGGATAAAGTGTGAAGCCATCATTGATACCGGAGCATGTGCCAACTTTATTGATTTGAGTTTAGTCACTGTTAATAAAATACCTTCTTCTTTCAAAAGCACACCTCTGCCTCTCAAAGTTATTGACGGTTCACATCTACCATCTGGTCCTCATGCAACAGACTATTCCCTTACTGGTTACTACTGCCTCTGGTCATTCTGAGACCATTACCTTTGAAATCATATCATCCCCTCTCTATCCTATAGTTCTGGGAATTACCTGGTTACAGTTACACCAACCCACGGTGCATTGGGACACACTTACTCTATCCTTTCCCTCTTCTTACTGCTCTAAGACCTGTTTTCCAACTGCTCATTTACTCTCTACCTCTGCTCCTTCTATTCCTCCTCAGTATTCAGATTTCTCTGATGTCTTCGATCAGAAAGAGGCCGAGTCATTACCTCCACACAGGTCCTACGATTGCCCCATTGACCTGTTACCTGGAGCCACCATTCCCTACTGCCATATCTATCCCCTGTCCAGACCTGAGTTACAACATTTAAAAAACTACATAACTGATAATTTAAAAAAAGGTTTCATCCATCCCTCCACTTCCCCATGCCGGTGCCGGCATCTTTTTTTGTAAAAAACAAGGACGGGTCCTTGCGCCCTATTATAGATTATTGTGAATTAAATAAACGCACGATAAAGAACAGGTACTCGCTACCTCTAATCCCAGAATTGGTTGAGAGGTTGAGTGGCGCTACTATATTTACAAAACTAGACCTTAGGGGCGCATGCAACCTTGTTAGAATAAGGTCCGGGGACGAGTGGCTGACAGCATTTAGGACTAGGTATGGTCTTTTTGAATATACTGTTATGCCATTCGGTCTGTGCAACGCCCCGGCGACATTCCAGAATTTTATCAATGATATCTTTAGGGACATCTTAGACACTTTTCTGGTGGTCTATCTTGACGATATTCTAATCTAATCTTCTTGCCTTTCAGAACATGTCATACATGTCAGGCAAGTGTTGTCCAGACTAAGGTCACATAGTCTTTACGTAAAATTAGAGAAATGTCTCTTCCATGTTACAGAGGTCTCATTCCTAAGTTACCGTATCAGTCAAAGTACCATTATGATGAAAGACAATAAAATCAAAGCCATCACATCTTGGCCTACACCAACCACTATCAAAGAAGTACAACGCTTCTTAGGCTTTGCAAACTTTTACAGGCGCTTTATCCATAATTTTGCAGCTATCACTAAGCCATTAACAAATCTCACTAAGACGACAAAGCCTTTCCTCTGGACCCCCCAGTCTCAAAAAGCCTTCAATGACCTCAAGTCCCGGTTTGTATCATCACCTATTCTTCAATTACCAAACAGCAAAGCTCAGTTCATATTAGAAGTTGACGCTTCCGAATATGCCATCGGTTCAGTTCTTTCTCAAAGGTCCTCTCCTGACAAACAGATCCATCCTGTTTGTTATTTCTCCAGACTTTTAACACCCGCTGAGTTGAATTACCCCACAGGGGAAAAAGAGTTATTAGCCATCAAGTCATCCTTTGATCAGTGGAGACACTTACTGGAGGGGGCAGAACACCCTATAACTATTCTCACCGATCACAAAAATCTCCAATACCTCCAAACCAATCGCACTCTCTCTGCTCGCCAACTTCGTTGGAGCCTCTACTTCTCCCGGTTCAATTTTACCATAAGCTACCGCCCCAGTTCAAAAAACGGTAAAGCTGACGCACTCTCACGCAAGGACCATAAGCCCCACTCTGATCCTTCCTACGTAACTATAATCCCTAAAACATCCTTCATTGGTTTCATGTCCAAGGATTTTTCAGAGCTCAAAACCCAACAACAATTGGATCCCACTACAAGTTCCTACACTTTATCTATGGATGACAATGGTATCCTATGTAACAACTCTAAGTTTTATATACCTCCCTCTCTCCGTGACAAGGCTTTACAACTCACACATGATTCTACACTGGCTGGACACTTAGGTGTACAAAAGACACTGGATCTCCTACAAAGACATTTTTGGTGGCCCTCCATGAAACACTCAGTAAAAGCCTATATCAAGTCCTGCCCCACCTGTCAGACCTCTAAGCCTTCACACCAATTGCCTATTGGCCTATTAGAAAATCTACCCATTCCAGATTGCCCATGGAAAAGCCTCTCTATGGACTTTATCGTTGACCTCCCTAAATCCCAAGGAAAGACTGCCATATTTGTCGTAGTGGATCTATTTTCTCGTATGGCTCATTTTATACCAACTGACTCTCTCCCTACAGCACAACAAACCGCCGAGCTGTTTATCAAAGAGGTTGTGCGCCTTCACGGATTACCTACCTCTGTATTGAGTGACAGAGACTCGCAGTTCACCTCAAAGTTTTGGAAATTTCTCTGTTCCTCTCTTTCCATTCAGCAACATCTCACCACCTCATACCACCCGCAGTCAAATGGTCTCTGTGAGAGGACCAACCAGTGGCTAGAGCAGTACTTAAGATGCTTCTGCTCTAGCACCCACGAATCATGGGTCTCCTTCATACCTCAAGCGGAATTCGCATACAATAATACTACTAACTCTTCTACCGGATTTTCACCTTTCTATATCAACTCAGGACTCCACGTTTCCATCCCTTATCATCCTCTCACACTCCTTGTCCTCAGGTTAATGATCTCATCAATTCTATTAAACTAACATACAATGTGGTCCAAAGCAATATCAAGCATGCACAAGCTTCTCAAAAGCGCTACTATGATTTACGGCATCGTCCACAACCTAATTACAAGGTTGGCGACATGGTTTGGTTGAGCACAAAAAATCTTAAACCCTCACCATGCAGGAAGTTTAACAATCTCTTTGTTGGTCCTTTTCCAATTGTAGCCATTCGCAACCCACTTACTGTTACCTTACAGCTCCCTGCTACTTACCGCATCCACCTGACTTTTCATATATCATTGATCAAACCCTGTGATACCTCTCATCTTCTGCCTCTTCCTGCTCTGGTGTCCCCGACGCCGGATCCTGAATATGAAGTACATTCGGTTTTGGACTCTCGTCGATGCAATGGACAACTGCAGTACCTTGTCCATTGGGCTGGATTTGATTCCTCTGAAGATTCTTGGGAGCCTGCAGCCAACCTCTCGGCTCCCCAGCTGGTGTCTCTCTTTCATAGGCGCCATCCCGATCGTCCCGCACCCTGATCCCTTCTTGATGGATCTTTGGGGGGGGATGTGTCATGATCCTCCTATTCCACCTTAAATGTGTCAAGCAAATACCATATACCACCTTTACATCTTGTTAACTTCCTACCTGAACCCAATATAAACCTGCTTCCTCCCATGGTCCTTTGCTGGTTTATTGAAGTGTAATAGCTACAGTTCCAGTCCTTACCTTTTCTACAGCATAACAGGATTTAAACTGTGTATTTATTTCCTTTTCTATCAGCATACCTCTACTTCAGCCGGAGCTGAGATTACATATCGGCAGCAGGACTTCACTCCATACCTCCCCCATCCAGGGTCTGCTTGTGAGTATTCCTAACAACCTGGCGTGACACGCCACTCAGCAAACAGGACACGCAGGGACCACAGCGTTCACACTGCTCACCAAGCTCATTGGGACCGGATCTCTGTGCTGCACTCATCGCACTCACAGCAGCTGCAGTTTGCTTAAAGGGGAAATCTCATTCAGCGACTTCTGGACAGGTGCTGTATAAACTTTCATAAAAACACTGTGCAACTCTCTCCTGAAGTACACTTAAACATACTACAAGTGTAAGATTTGTATAGTGAAGCTGCTTGCATTTAACCGTGAACTCTCTCTACTAATTGCATCCTGAAATACAATTAACCTCTGCACTACTGTTTGCAGACTGAAGCTGCTTGCATTTAACCCTGGTACCTCTCTACTACCTGCATCCTGATATATAATTAACCTCTGCACTACTGTTTATCTCTGTATATCCATTGCTACGAATACCTGCCAAAGTTAACTCCCACAAATAGACACTACAGTTACTGGGAGCTAGCTGTCCGGCAAAATTAACAACAAGTGTTATACAGTTCACTAAAAGCATATAGTGTACTGTCATCCTCAACTCTTGTAACACATACTCTATTTTACATGATATCTAGGTTGTTACAATTACAAGTGAGTTGATTGTTACAATAGTTAACAACTATTTAATAGCTAAAATAGTTAAAATAATTACAAAATTACCTGTAAAATAAATCCTAACCTAAGTTACAATTAAACCTAACACTACACTATCAATAAATTAATTAAATAAAATACCTACAATTACCTACAATTAAACCTAACACTATACTATCAATAAATTAATTAAATACAATACCTACAAATAAATACAATGAAATAAACTAACTAAAGTACAAAAAATAAAAAAGAACTAAGTTACAAAAAATAAACCTTACCAGCCCTGAACAGGGCCCTTTGCGGGGCATGCTCCAAAGAATTCAGCTCTTTTGCCTGTAAAAAAACACATACAATACCCCCCCCCAACATTACAACCCACCACCCACATACCCCTAATCTAACCCAAACCCCCCTTAAATAAACCTAACACTAAGCTCCTGAAGATCTTCCTACCTTATCTTCACCATACCAGGTTCACCGATCGATCCAGAAGACCTCCTCCGATGTCTTGATCCAAGCCCAAGCGGGGGGCTGAAGATGTCCATGATCCGGCTGAAGTCTTCATCCAAGCGGGAGCTGAAGAGGTCCATGATCCGGCTGAAGTCTTCGATTAACGGCATCTTCAATCTTCTTTCTTTCGGATCCATGTTCATCCCGCCGACGCGGAACATCCATCTTCACCGACGACTTCCCGACCAATGACGGTTCCTTTAAGGGACGTCATCCAAGATGGTGTTCCTTGAATTCCGATTGGCTGATAGGATTCTATCAGCCAATCGGAATTAAGGTAGGAAAATTCTGATTGGCTGATGGAATCAGCCAATCAGAATCAAGTTCAATCCGATTCCATCAGCCAACCAGAATTTTCCTACCTTAATTCCGATTGGCTGATAGAATCCTATCAGCCAATCGGAATTCGAGGGACGCCATCTTGGATGACGTCCCTTAAAGGAACCGTCATTCGTCGGGAAGTTGTCAGTGAAGATGGATGTTCCGCGTCGGCGGGATGAACATGGATCCGGAACAAAGAAGATTGAAGATGCCGTTGATAGAAGACTTCAGCCGAATCATGGACCTCTTCAGCTCCCGCTTGGATGAAGACTTCAGCCGGATCATGGACCTCTTCAGCTCCCGCTTGGATGAAGACTTCAGCCGGATCATGGACATCTTCAGCCCCCCCGCTTGGGCTTGGATCAAGACATCGGAGAAGCTCTTCTGGATCGATCGGTGAACCTGGTATGGTGAAGATAAGGTAGGAAGATCTTCAGGGGCTTAGTGTTAGGTTTATTTAAGGGGGGTTTGGGTTAGATTAGGGGTATGTGGGTGGTGGGTTGTAATGTTGGGGGGGGTATTGTATGTGTTTTTTTACAGGCAAAAGAGCTGAATTCTTTGGGGCATGCCCCGCAAAGGGCCCTGTTCAGGGCTGGTAAGGTAAAAGAGCTTTGAACTTTTGTAATTTAGAATAGGGTAGGGCATTTTTTTATTTTGGGGGTCTTTGTTATTTTATTAGGGGGCTTAGAGTAGGTGTAATTAGTTTAAAATTGTTGTAATATTTTTCTGATGTTTGTAAATATTTTTTTATTTTTTTGTAACTTAGTTGTTTTTTATTTTTTGTACTTTAGTTAGTTTATTTCATTGTATTTATTTGTAGGTATTGTATTTAATTAATTTATTGATAGTGTAGTGTTAGGTTTAATTGTAACTTAGGTTAGGATTTATTTTAAAGGTAATTTTGTAATTATTTTAACCATTTTAGCTATTAAATAGTTCTTAACTATTTAATATCTATTGTACCTAGTTAAAATAAATACAAAGTTACCTGTAAAATAAATATAAATCCTAAAATAGCTATAATATAATTATAATTTATATTGTAGCTATATTAGGGTTTATTTTACAGGTAATTATTTAGCTTTAAATAGGAATAATTTATTTAATAAGAGTTAATTTATTTCGTTAGATTTAAATTATAATTAATTTAGGGGGGTGTTAGGGTTAGGGTTAGACTTAGCTTTAGGGGTTAATCCATTTATTACAGTAGCGACGAGATTCGGTCGGCAGATTAGGTGTTAATAATTGAAGTTAGGTGTCGGCGATGTTAGGGAGGGCAGATTAGGGGTTAATACTATTTATTATAGGGTTATTGAGGCGGGAGTGAGGCGGATTAGGGGTTAATTACTTTATTATAGTAGCGGTTAGATCCGCTCGGCATCTTAGGGGTTAATAAGTGTAGGCAGGTGGAGGCGACGTTGAGGGGGGCAGATTAGGGGCTAATAAATATAATATAGGGGTTGGCGGTGTTAGGGGCAGCAGATTCGGGGTACATAAGGATAACGTAGGTGGCGGTCGGCAGATTAGGGGTTAATTATTGTAGGTAGCTGGCGGCGACGTTGTGGGGGCAGGTTAGGGGTTAATAAATATAATATAGGGGTCGGCGGTGTTAGGGGCAGCAGATTAGGGGTACATAAGGATAACGTAAGTAGCGGCGCTTTGCGGTTGGCAGATTAGGGGTTAATTATTGTAGGTAGCTGGCGGTGACGTTGTGGGGGGCAGGTTAGGGGTTAATAAATATAATATAGGGGTCGGCAGTGTTAGGGGCAGCAGATTAGGGGTACATAAGTATAACGTAGGTGGCGGTCGGCAGATTAGGGGTTAAAAAAATTTAATCGAGTGGCGGCGATGTGGGGGGACCTCGGTTTAGGGGTACATAGGTAGTTTATTGGTGTTAGTGTACTTTAGAGCACAGTAGTTAAAAGCTTTATGAACCGGCGTTAGCCCAGAAAGCTCTTAACTACTGACTTTTTTCTGCGGCTGGAGTTTTGACGGCTACCGCCCAACTCTAAATCTAGGCCATAGTGTCCTGGAGCCTCCCCTTTTTGTGCAATGAAAAATCAGACTGGGGGGCATGCCTAGAAGTGTAGGCAGTCAGAACTTTGTTAAGAACTAAGCACTTGCCCCCCGGCATGAAGTGGTTAAAGAGAAATAAAACAAAAATAATGAATAATAAATAAAATAATAAATGAGACAACCTTGTCAATGTTGTAATAGTGAGACATGACTGTGAGACAAGATAGTTTACAGGGGCAAATGATGACTTCTACATGCAGGGCTGAGATGTAGCTGAAAAATACCATTCATATCTTTAGATTGCCCAAGAATGCCAATGCCAGCTCCTGGAGACACCTTTCATTCTGTTCAGTGAGACTACTTTATCATAACAAAACACATATGGGATTTTCTTTTAACAATAACAAACATTTAAATAAACTGTTTTGCAATTGCGTTGGGTTGTAATTATTGTTTTAGTGCATAGCTAGCAAGACTTGGTTGATGTGTGAGGAATTGTGGTACTGGGCTCTTAAAACACTAGAGATGTTAATGTATCCTCAGAAGAGAAAAGAATGTCATAAAGCAATGCACTTACAGCAGTCTGAGTCTGTAACACTGTAGGGCAGGTGTTTGTGTACAACTATTAGAGATGTGAAAGGCAAGAACACTCTTTGTAGAATATGTACAATACATAGGTAAAGCGATGTGCAATGAATTTCTATTATTGTGTCTTTACAACAAGGCCCCTCAGCAACATTACAAGGTCATTGTATTGCCACAGTATGATGCTATACATTTTGTAACAGATAAGTGATAAAGTTAATGCTTGGGTATATTGTAACCCTTTTGTGACATCAAGGAAGAGATCAATAAAATGGTATCTATAGCTATTTAAAGGGGCAGTCTATACCAGAATTTTCATTGTTTTAAAAGATGATCACTTTATTACCCATTCTCTAGTTTTGCATAACCAGCACAGTTATATAAATACACTTTTTACCTCTGTAATTATCTTGTATCTAAGTCTCTGTAAACTGCCCCCTTATTTCAGTTCTTTTGACAGACTTGCATTTTAGCCAATCAGTGCTGACTGCTAAGTAACTCCACATGCGTGAGCACAGTGTTATCTATATGACACACATGAACTAGAAACCTCTAGTGGTGAAAAAAAAAATGTCAAAATGCATTCAGATAAGAGGCGGCCTTTATGGTCTAAGAAATTAGCATATGAACCTCCTAGGTTTAGCTTTCAACTAAGAATACCAAAAGAACAAAGCAAAATTGGAGATAAAAGTAAATTAGAAAAATGTTTCAAATTACATGTCCTATCTGAATCCTGAAAGTTTAGTTTGGACTAGACTGTCCCTTTAATAAGCTGGTTAATCACAATCTATTGTTTGATAATTATCTTCATGTTAATTATTGTTGTCGAGCTGATCACAATCAGCTATTTTTATTTTTCATTAGCAGCACTTTTTTCGTTATAGGATTGGTAAAAAAAAAAAAAAGATCTATATTTGATATGTGCCAGTCCTATTTAGCTGATCACAATCCAAACTCTCAATACATAATGACAAATTTGTAAAGCTATTTTTCTCGTATTGAATTTCGCAGATAAAAGGACTTATTAAGTCCATAGACACCACTTTTTAAATTATTACTGAGTACCCCAAAAAGATTTTAAAGGGACATAAAACCAAAAACTTTTCTTTCATGATTCAGATACAACATACAAACAGCTTTACAATTTATTCTATTATTATTTATTTTTGCTCTCTTGTTATCCTTTGTTAAAAGCAGGAGGGTAATTTGTGCATGTGTCTGCAGAACTATATGGCAGCACTGTTATAAATTAGCAAGTGCACTAGATGGCAGCACTGTTTCCTGTAATGTAGTGCTCTAGACGTGTGCACACTACCTATCTAGATATCTCTTCAACAAAGAATAACAAAAAATCTGAGGAAATTTGAAGTAATTTTTTTTCTGAAATTACCCCAATATTGAATTATATAAGGAAGCAATGTCACTAAATAAATACAAATTATACCTGCTCATTCAAATATATTATAAAAAGTAATAATAAGCTCTATAAAACATAGCACACTAGGCACTATTAGCCTGAGGCAGAGGCTTCCAGTCAACAATTAAGATGTTGTATGAGGCAACAAGACTTTGGAATGTTAGTTAATACCACTACAGTAAGTCTCCTGTGAGTTCCGGGAGCACGTTTGTAAGTCCAATTTGTTTGTAAGTCCAACTGTATTGTAATTTGTGTGAAAAGTATTATAAACTTCACTTTATAATACTTTTCACACAAATTACAGTACAGTAGTACATAAAAAACAAACAATATTGTAAAGAAAACATTTTTAATCTTACCTTGTATAGTAAAGCAGCTTACAGGGCTGGCATGGAGTGAACAAAAACTGAACTAACTTCCGTAATTTGACATGTTTGTATCTCTGAAAGTTCTCAACTTGAAAGTTTTTTAAGTAGGGGACCTACTGTATATGTTTCTACATCCCTCAATCCTGGAACTGAGTTCAAGGGCAATATGTAACCCATTGCTTCCCCCGCCCAGCTTTCACCCTGCATCTTTATTAATTGCTCACCTTCTCTCCCTGACCCAGTCTTTATCACAAGCTTACCCTCTCTTACTCTGTCTCTTTATTTATTAATCTCTTTTTCAACCTCTGCCGCCTATGCAGAATCTACAATTCCATCAATCAAGTATCCATGTTGCTGGTTACAGTGTTGCAGGTGTCTTGTGATCAGCTGAGTTTGTGAAATGTGTTGAATTATTCCACTCTATACCATTTTCTAGCAAAATATGCTTAAATCCATTTTCATGAATTCCAAATTCTTAATAGCAATTATGAATAAACATTTAGACGCTCAGATTTAATTGCAAATGTTACATAGTTTAATACTGTTTGGATAGCTATTAAGACATTTAAATTACATGAGAAAGTGATCTTAATTGCTTTAAAGCAAGCATTTGTAAGACTGGCAGAACATCCCCCAAGGGACTGATTACAATGGGAGCAGTATTTAGTGTTCATGATTGAGTGTTAATCCTGCTAAAAGTAAACTTGTAACGAGTGTGGAATAGCATGCTTATTACAAGTTGAAAGTAAAACGTTAGCGAGCAAGTGAAACCCGATATGCTCTAACTGCAAGACTTCAGATATTGTGAACACATTAACTTCTCCCTATAGACTTTAAATGAAGAGAGCACACCTATTGCTCCCGCGCCAACCCGACACCATGGTAGACCTACAGAACTAACGCAAAGTGAGTAATAAATATGTAGAAATACAAAGAACATTTTCTACTAAGTGAACATCATTGGAATGTAAAATATTTACTTGAAAAACACAGTAAAATCCATAATTCATATTAATATTCAATAAAAAATAATTCAGGTATTTGAGTGAAAAGGGCTCCAAAGTATATATACATATGTATTTACTGTATGTGTGTATATGTATGTATATATCTGTATATATTTGTTTATATGTGTATATATATTTATGTATATACATATATACACATATAAACACATGGGTACACACATATAAACATAATTATATATACATACACACACATGTAATATATGCATATTTAGTGAATGTAGTCCAGCGCTAGATTAGCACGGGTAGAGTATTTAGTTAAATTCTATCATTTGAATATATTGTATTTTGTGATTGGATAAATGTTTAGTGTATGCACTGCAATGTTGTTATTATATATTTATTGTAGGTAATCCTAAGTATTTATCAACATTCAGTTAATAAAAAGATGTAAACAGGTATATACAACTGATATACTGTATATAAACTTGTTGTCTAATGTGAGCTTCTTATCTATATATAAAAACTAATAAAACATTTGTATAATTAGACAGAAATTTAATAACTTGTTAAAAGCATACATAAAATAAAAAGGGACGTCTCCCTTATAACATCGATTTCATCAGAGAAAACAATTGAATAACTGTAGTATATATTTCCGCTATTTGATAATCAGGTACCTGTTATATAGTGTAACAAATGATAATGTCCAGAAATTGGATTAAAAAAACTTAAAGATCCAAACAAGATGACCTCCCCGCTATTGTGGCGGGTGTGTGTTACCGGTCCGTTAGTGAGAGACTGGTATTTAAAAATATGTCATGTGAATTTTCCTACGTCACACTTGTGATCGTAGCTGTTTCAATATAGTTGTAATGTAACCAGTGATCCTTGATATTCTGTCAAGTGCTTATTATGTTGCAATTGTTTTAAACTTTAATCTGTATGTGTATCCCCCTATTCCGTGTGTAATTAGGCAGTCTTAGGGGAGATTGCAACTTACGCTGGTCTCTTGGCACACTTGATTTCTCTTTTAGTGTGGTCTTTGCGGTCACATTCAGTGACTTGGATGTTAAACTTTGAGGTCACGTGCAGTGACTATAATGCAATCCTCGCAGTGTGGTCTTGGCGGTCACTTGTAGTGGTGGGAATTGAACTCGTGACCTTTAGGGTAAGAGAGGGAGATCTTAACCATTAGGCTATGTGTATCTCACTTTCTGTGTTAGCCTAGTGGACTTGGCGGTCACTTGTAGTGACTGTAATGAGGTCTTTGCGGTCACAGAGGTGACTAGTGGTGGGGTCTTTGCGGTCACAAGTGATGACTAGGAGTAGAATCTTTAGCGGACATCAGTGATGTTATACAGCAAGGTCTTTGCAGTCACAGATTGTGACTTGCATGTATTAACTTGCGGTTGTATCTTTGCGGTCACAGATTGTGACTTAAAAGTGGTCTTTGTGGTCACTAACAGTGGTGACTTAGAGGAAATCTTTGCGGTCACTAGTTGTGACTAACAGAATGATCTGTATCGTTGGAGATCAAAGTAAAACTTGGCAATCTCTCTGTGCAACTTAGTAGAGCTGATTAGAAACAAATGCAGGTTGTAACAACGTCCAGCTGCAATGTTGCAGGAGGTAATCAGCAAAGGAAGTCTTGTAGTAGTTGTCTTTCCTTTCTTGGCAATTATAACAGCAATCAAAATAAAAGCATAAAGTGCAGAGTGACAACAGTGTCAAGGTCAACGCGTTTCGCCCTTAGGCTTTATCAAGACATATTTGTCTGTGTCACCTGAGTCTATATATAGGGCTTAACTGGTTTGGATTGGCTATTCTATGTAATTTAATTAAAGGTGGAAAGTATAGATATATGGAAATTCAATATAAAGGTGGAATTATATAGTTGTGTGTGTCTACAACAAGCTTATTGTTCTTCATTTTTTTTTGTTCTTTGTGTTGTAATAAATGAAAGAGAATGAATAGATCCTAGAAAGGTTCTTGTAAGAATGCAATAAACATTATTTAGAGAGTTCTAAATATATCTATATAATGTATTTGTATTGATTTTGATGTGCCTATAGTTGCTTGAATATTGAGCATATGTTAATTTTTAAATATATAAAACAAATAGAAATTATAAGTAAAGATTTTTTTAAAATAAAAAAGTTATGACTTAGTGAGTAATTTTTTCCAAAAAAAAAAAAATGTAAAACTGTTTTCAGTATTCCCTTTTGTGATTGAACTCACGACCTTTTGGTAATTGAGCAGAGGGTATTATCCACTAAACCACATCTACCTCAACATTGTATATAGTGAAATACATGTATTAATGAAAGTATATGTATATACACACACACATATATGTTTATATACATTTATATTTACAATATGGTTTTGTTTGTTTAAATGAAGACCATAGAGAAAGAAGTGATGATATTCATAAGAGACTAAAATCTATATAGATAGTTTTTAGTGGTAGTAAAGGATGTTTAGTAACATTTACCTGAACCAACAAAGGAATGTGGTGGGAATTGAACTCGTGACCTTTAGGGTTAGAGCGAGATCTTAACCATTAGGCTATGTGTATCTCATTTTCTGTGTTAGTATAGAATGGAGGTATTTATATATATTAGTATGATGTAAAATTATTATAAGAAAGGGGAAATATCTAGCTCTGAATTTAAGCCAGTTGGAAATAGTGTGTCCATATTGTAGATCATTTTTGCTTCTAACTTTAATAATTGATTTTCTAAATTTCCCCCTCTCCAATTAAGTTTTATCTTGGCTAGACCCCAGAATTTAAAATGTTTGAGATTGTTATTGTGAATGTCCCTAAAATGAGAATAGAGGTGTGTGTCAAGAGTGCCTCTATCAATGCATGACAGATGTTCCCTAATTCTATCGCCCAGGGTTCTTGTCGTTTCACCTATATAGTACTTTTTACATGAACATTCAATTATGTATATAATTCCTTTGTCTTGACATCTGATTGTTTCATCAATTCTGTATTTAAAGTTATTCACTTCTATTTCTTTTAGTTTGCTACTGTATTTACAGGATCGGCATCCAAAGCATGGAAAGAAGCCTTTTATTTTATTTCCTTCTAAGTTTATATCTTGATTTCTTGTTTTTAGTGGTTTCAATTCGCTTGGCGCTAGTTTATTTTTTAAATTTTTTGCTCTTCTGTATATGATTTTTGGAAATTGTGTTACTTTTTCCCCTATTATGGGATCCGTCTGTACTATGTGCCAGTGTTTTTTAAGTATTTTGTTTATTAATTTGTTATTGCAGTTGTAATCCGTAATAAATGACACATTTACCTCATTCTTTGTATCACCATGGCCCCTACTTTGTTTATTTCTATAAGATAGTAGATCTTTGCGGTCTATTTTATCTACCTCTTCCCTTGCTTGGTGTATTATTTTATCCTCATACCCTCTTTCTTTAAATTTATTTTCTAAGATTGTTATTTGTCTTTCATAGTCTAATTGTTTTGAACAATTCCTTTTAATACGCAGATATTGACCTTTGGGTATGTTATTTTTCCACCTTTCTAGGTGGCAGCTTTTGTAGTGTATGAAATTATTAGCGTCTACTTCTTTGAAATGGGTAGACGTATTTAATTGGTTATCAATAATTTCTATATCTAGATCTAGGAAGACAATTTTTTGTTTACTGAAAGTATATGTAAAGTTAATATTCATATCATTATTGTTCATGTCATTGATTAACATTTCTAATTCTGACAGTTCCCCTTTCCATATAAAAATAACATCGTCTATGTACCTCTTGTAGAGTACAAGATTTGCACCCAGCTCATGCCTAGGGAAGAAAGATTCTTTCCAATATCCCATAAAGAGATTGGCATAGCTGGGTGCAAATCTTGTACCCATAGCTGTCCCAGTCCTTTGTCTATAGAACTTGCCCTCAAAAGAGAAATAATTTTGTTCAAGTATAAATCTGATACCATTTAATATGAACTCTTGTTGTTCTTTCTTTAGAGTGGTATCTTTATCAAGATATTTTCTAACAGATTCTATGCCCAATTCATGATTAATTATCGTATATAAGGAGGTCACATCACATGTTACAAGAGTGTAGTTGTGTTCCCATTTAATATTATTTAAAATTTGAAGTATTTCTGTAGTATCTTTGAGGTATGAAGGTAATTCTTTAACATATGTTTGGAGATATCCGTCTATATATTTTGATAAGTTAGAGGTTAGGGAGTCAATACCTGATATTATTGGTCTACCTGGGGGATTGGTGGAATTTTTATGTACCTTAGGTAGGTAATAGAACACAGGGATTTTAGTTATTTTTGGTAGAAGGAAGCCATATTCTTTATCATTTAATATATCTTTATCTTTAGCTTCATCGATTAATTTCATGAATTTAAGTGAGTACTTCTTTGTAGGATCAAGTTTTAGTATTTCATATGTGTTGGTATCGCCCAATAGTCGATGTGCTTCTTCTGTGTATTGGGATCTGTTCATTATTACAACTCCCCCCCCCCCCTTGTCTGCAGGTTTTATGACTATGTTAGGGTCTGACTGTAAATTTTTTAAAGTTTTTCTTTCTGTAAATGTTAAATTGTTAGATCTATTTTTTGTATTTGCTTTTTTAATGTCTCTTTGTACCAATCTCTCAAACATTTCTAAGTTTCTCCCTTTCTCATTCACCGGATAAAAGGTTGACTTAGGTTTTAAGTTAGAGTGTTTAAATGTGGTTGATGTTGGGGTTGAATTGATAGATTATGTTTGCCAATTTCTTTCTATTGGATTCTTGAGGAAATACCTCTTAAGTGTAAGTTTTCTAACAAATTGACTCACATTTATGTGAGTATTAAATTTGTTCATTGTAGCTGAGGGGGCAAAGCTTAAACCTAAGTTGAGGACTCTTTTTTTCTTCCTCTGTTAAAACTTTTTTACTTATATTAAAGATTCCATTAGTAGGTGTTATTTGACTCTCTTTGTGTCCCTTTCTCTTTCGCCCTCCTCTAGATCCTCTCTGTTTCTTTTTCTTTCCCTTTGTGGTGGGCCTATATTGTACTCTATATCTTTTGAAGTCCCTGGTGTCGGATGGCGTAACTCTAAAAAATCACTCTCATTTTTCTGGTTCTCATTTTTATATGTATCTGTATTTAATGGTTCAAATCGATTTGATGTTCTAATTCTCCATTTGTTATTTTGTTGATCATATGAGTTATAGTGTCTAGGTCTTTCCCACTTATCATCTCTTCTATCATAATATTGTCTTTGTCTGTCTGAATGTGATCTTTCGTTATATCTTCTATCCCATTGTTCCCAAGAGTTGTATCTGTTATAGTTTCTATATTCAGATCTATCTTGGGTTTGTTTTTAATATTGGTCATTTTGTGATATATTTCTATTTTGTCCAAATTGTCTGTCTCTGGTATGGTTGTATTGTGATCTTATTTGATTGGGTCTGTTGTATGTTCTCGAATTATAGTGTATATTAGATGAATATTGATCATCATATCTATTTCTGGACCGATGATTAGGTCTATAATTTGTCCTTTCTCTAAGTTTTGTATTTTCTTTTGGTTTTATATTCTCTCTTGTGTTTTGTATTTCAGTGTTAGGGTTCTCATCTATGTGTATTGGCTCTGTGTCTGAATAATCATCCTTATCCCTGTTTAGTTTTCTCCATTTTACCTCTTGTAATTCATTGTTTAGACTAATTAGTTTAGCCATGATTTCCCTTTGTCTATTTTTATATTCTTGGTGTTCTTTTTTATCAATCAATTTATTTTTTAACAGTGCAATATTTTTCTCAATTAATTCTAGTGATTCCTCACGTGATTTTTTAAAAATATTTAAAAAAGTGAGTGATGCTGTTTCAAGTGCCCCCTCCCATTCTTTTCTTAAACTATCCCTTAGTTCAAAAGTGCAATTCTTTTTTAGTCTCAAACCTCTCGGTATTATTTTCATATTTATATATTTTTCTAGGAAACTAAGTTCAGTCTTTTTGTTTTAGTTCGCTAGTTAAATTTTTTTTCTAGTTCACCCATGATTGTGTTTAGGTCATAATATTCAGTGTGTGTGTTATGACTCTCTTTTTCAGTTATTTCTTTAAGTGTTTTATCCCTCCACATAAAAATATCATCTTCCATTCTGAAGCTGCCTCAAACTTTAGTGTAACACTTGAGAGGATAGGAGATTAAACTGGTAGTGAGAAAGATGAGGCGCTGGAGAATTGACCCTGCTAGACTAATGTATTCCCCTCTAAGAAAACAGTGTTTGATATGTAGTGAATGTAGTCCAGCGCTAGATTAGCACGGGTAGAGTATTTAGTTAAATTCTATAATTTGAATATATTGTATTTTGTGATTGGATAAATGTTTAGTGTATGTACTGCAATGTTGTTATTATATATTTATTGTAGGTAATACTAAGTATTTATCAACATTCAGTTAATAAAAAGATGTAAACAGGTATATACAACTGATATATATAAACTTGTTGTCTAATGTGAGCTTCTTATCTATATATAAAAACTAATAAAACATTTGTATAATTAGACAGAAATTTAATAACTTGTTAAAAGCATACATAAAATAAAAAGGGACGTCTCCCTTATAACATCGATTTCATCAGAGAAAACAATAGAATAACTGTAGTATATATTTCCGCTATTTGATAATCAGGTACCTGTTATATAGTGTAACAAATGATAATGTCCAGAAATTGGATTAAAAAAACTTAAAGATCCAAACAAGATGACCTCCCCGCTATTGTGGCGGGTGTGTGTTACCGGTCCGTTAGTGAGAGACTGGTATTTAAAAATATGTCATGTGACTTTTCCTACGTCACACTTGTGATCGTAGCTGTTTCAATATAGTTGTAATGTAACCAGTGATCCTTGATATTCTGTCAAGTGCTTATTATGTTGCAATTTTTTTAAACTTTAATCTGTATATGTATCCCCCTATTCCGTGTGTAATTAGGGAGTCTTAGGGGAGATTGCAACTTACGCTGGTCTCTTGGCACACCTGATTTCTTTTTTAGTGTGGTCTTTGCGGTCACATTCAGTGACTTGGATGTTAAACTTTGCGGTCACGTGCAGTGACTATAGCCGCAAGTTAATACATGCAAGTCACAATCTGTGACTGCAAAGACCTTGCTGTATAACATCACTGATGTCCGCTAAAGATTCTACTCCTAGTCACCACTTGTGACCGCAAAGACCCCACCACTAGTCACCTCTGTGACCGCAAAGACCTCATTACAGTCACTACAAGTGACCGCCAAGTCCACTAGGCTAACACAGAAAGTGAGATACACATAGCCTAATGGTTAAGATCTCCCTCTCTTACCCTAAAGGTCACAAGTTCAATTCCCACCACTACAAGTGACTGCCAAGTCCACACTGCGAGGATTACATTATAGTCACTGCACGTGACTGCAAAGTTTAACATCCAAGTCACTGAATGTGACCGCAAAGACCACACTAAATGAGAAATCAGGTGTGCCAAGAGACCAGCGTAAGTTGCAATCTCCCCTAAGACTCCCTAATTACACACGGAATAGGGGGATACACATACAGATTAAAGTTTAAAAAAATTGCAACATAATAAGCACTTGACAGAATATCAAGGATCACTGGTTACATTACAACTATATTGAAACAGCTACGATCACAAGTGTGACGTAGGAAAAGTCACATGACATATTTTTAAATACCAGTCTCTCACTAACGGACCGGTAACACACACCCGCCACAATAGCGGGGAGGTCATCTTGTTTGGATCTTTAAGTTTTTTAATCCAATTTCTGGACATTATCATTTGTTACACTATATAACAGGTACCTGATTATCAAATAGCGGAAATATATACTACAGTTATTCAATTGTTTTCTCTGATGAAATCGATGTTATAAGGGAGACGTCCCTTTTTATTTTATGTATGCTTTTAACAAGTTATTAAATTTCTGTCTAATTATACAAATGTTTTATTAGTTTTTATATATATAGATAAGAAGCTCACATTAGACAAAAAGTTTATATATATATCAGTTATATATACCTGTTTACATCTTTTTATTAACTGAATGTTGATAAATACCTAGGATTACCTACAATAAATATATAATAACAACATTGCAGTACATACACTAAACATTTATCCAATCACAAAATACAATATATTCAAATTATAGAATTTAACTAAATACTCTACCCGTGCTAATCTAGCGCTGGACTACATTCACTACATATCAACCACTGTTTTCTTTGAGGGGAATACATTAGTCTAGCAGGGTCAATTCTCCAGCGCCTCATCTTTCTCACTACCATATATGCATATTTATTATTGAGGACATCACCAGTGTCTCTAATATAATAGCTAGATTGCTCTTCAAAGGGTAATACAATTCACTATAAATAAATTGAAATATTAGACAACACTGATTACATGCTAAATACAATAGGGCATCCAGGATGACACTGGCAAAGTACAGAACAGGATATCAGGATACTTTTTATCTCATTATCAAGCAGCCCTCTTCTCAAAGCATTAAAAATGTTTGGTTTTACCAGGTTTAAAATATCACAGAAAAGTCAACCACATTGTTAGTATTAGTGCAAATGGGCATGCCCATGAATGAAAGGGGCACACATAAACAGTAACAAACTAGTAAAGTCCTGAAATGAGAAGCGCTTGACAATTTAAGCACCTAAAGATTACAAGGGTAATGGGGGCGGAACTAACTCCCATACTGAGCGGTCGCATCAGACAAGAGCTCCGTGCACACTGCCTTATTAAAAAACTATTTCAGTGGTTATTAGACCTAAATACACCGATAGTTACATCTCCTAACTACTGTGTAGGTAAAGGACCATCTCGTCTGTATACACTGTACTCAGCTGGCCTTAAAACACTGTGGTGGCAAGTTTCAACGTTCTCCCTACAGGTCTCCCTCATGTCCTACAGCAGTCTCTTGCAGACAATATAGCACACCGGAGGGTTGGGGCTCCACTCCTGTGTTGTGGAACATTCTCGGCCAGGCTATACCAATGAACACAGGGGATCGGCGGACACAGCGACTGGATCTGGCCACTTCCTTAGCCCTGAGAAACGATAGTATCGGCAGCCACGCTACAGACACCCACTGGGACCTTTGGGTCATACTGGCCCACTGGAGCTCTCTCGCAGTAATCATAGTTTAATACAGACTTCCACAGCAGCCTAATCTACCGGGGTGTGAACTTTGAACCTTTATTTTCTTTTTATGCCGGTACATGAAGTGGCGTGAACGGCATCCATTTTAAAACATACTCTGTCTATACACGACTGGCAGTGACAATTCTCTTTCTGTTCACATTAGAGTCCAGTAGCGTTCCTAAACATTAGGCTGGGTGTCACGCTTGTGCTGGGTCTCTTAACGTACGGCCCCCGCAGATTTTATTATAAGACGCTGCACAGCCTGGTCCTTCACTGAATTTATACCTTTCATAATCAGGCCACAGCCACCATGCTGGGGTAAAAGTGACCAGGGCTAGGTGCCCTCCTCCTGCCATATGCTACTAATATAAACCATGATGAGATCCAACCATTCACTTCTACCTTTGCCATTTCTACTGTTCTAGTTATACTGCTAGGGATATTGTCTGAGCTTCCTTCAGGGAAATAAACCAATACCCTGATATACTACTTCCCTCAAAGAATAGAAATAAATCAACAACCAGGTCCATCAACTCTGTTGCTGATCATTTTAAGCTTAGGGACCCGACTTCAGCTAAGGGTTCTATATTTCCACACTCATACCAAGATAGACCTGATGTACCTGAATTGCTTCTATCTCAACCAACAGAGGATGAGATGGAGCTGTCTTCAGGGTCAGACATTGTTGACACTCTGACCAAAAGACTAAATGACCTGCAAGATAATCTGACCTCTACTATTAAATGCTCAGTGGCAGATCTTAAGAATGGGTTGAAATGGGAGAGAGGACTGAAGGGCTTGAACACAAGCAAGAAGACCTCGCTATTGAACAACAAAATATAATTGCACACTCCCATAACCTTGCAGACTACATTTTTGAATTAGAACAGAAAGTGGAGGACAGGTCACACTGAGCATTTCTGAAGAGATTCTACAAGCTGAATTGGAGACCTATGTGAAATTTTTTTTGTGCCTCTCTAGCTCCATCTTCTGCTCCTACTGATACGTCGATAGACAGGGTACACCGGCTCCTTGGAGGTAGGAATGCTCCCAAGGACAAACCCAGAGATGTAATAGCTAGGTTTCACTTTTTTACCCACAAGGAACAGCTCATGAGAGCAGCCCAACTTCCTGAGCTCCTCCAGCATATATAAATATTTCCTGACTTGTCTCAGTTCACCCTCCAAAAAAGGTGCACCTTCCATAAACTCACCCAATCTCTTTGCTTCAGACAGGTAGCCCCACCTGTAATGCAGGTGGGGCTACCCAACTAAATTAATCAATCACAGAGAGGGTACCCTATACACAGTAGATTCTCCAGCTAAAGGCAAGGACCTTCTCAAGAAATGGGACTAGTCTGAAGGTCACAAAGATCAGAGCCCTTCTGGTTCCTTACAGCTGAGACCCATGGCGGAAAAACAGAACCCTCTTCCACAGCATCTTCCTCCAGGCAAAATAAATTCAGCCTCTAGAGACTCTTCTCCTGGATAGTTTGATAAGTATTTACAGTATAAATTAAACCTTGTTGAAGCTATTTTTGCTGTATTTCTTTTTTATTCCCTGAGTCCTCTATAGTCTGTGATATGTCAAGTTTGTGATGGACTATTTCTCACTATTGCACAAAGGACTCAATTGTGGATGCTGGTTATTGGATTCATGTTCTGTCTGCTATTTCGCTGTAGTGGGCACAAAGTTACAAATGTTGTTTACAAAGATGCCTTGTATACTTTTTGTTTTGCATGCTTAATGCTAAACTTATTCTAGGATGAGGTTGTCAGCCTGACTTTTTCTCTGTGGGACAGAATAAAATATGGTTTTCACATCCACTCACTTTTATGGCTCCCCAGCTAAGTGTGTGTTGTTGCTGTGTCCTACCTGGAAATTGGCCCATGGTGATGTACTGACATTGCTTCCTACAACTAATAAAATGTTTCAATATATTTTGCGATGATGTTGCTTCCCTGACTCTTTCTCTGTGAGACAGTGTGACAAATGGCTCTGCAACTAATTACTTCCTTGGCTGACTAGCTTAATGCGGAGAGTCGCTGTGTCCCACTGGGAAATTGGTATACCAGGATGTCCTAATATAGTTCTCTTTGACATATCTGGTGTCTACACCTGCTGAGTTACACATGTACCCTCATGAGTTTTACCAGTCTTCTACATAACTGTTTTGGGTACATCTAATGTGATGTCTTTGGCTCCATGGTGAATTCTCTACACTCTCAAACATACCTAGCTTCATGTTGATTAACTGTTATTTAGAACTCCTCCCAGATATTAGGTTAATTGTTGAACCTACTTGGGACCAGATTTTGGGGTAATTTGATACCAGATGATGACCTGTTTACACGTTCAATGTTTTTGTTATTATTCCCCTACTCGTTAATGTACTGTCTAAGCCTCATTCTTTCTCCTCTTGGGTGCCAAGGGGCTCCCACAAAACACTTGTAGATATTGAGTCTCCTCCCAATCTTTCCCCTCTTCTCTGGATCTCACATGCACACTACATAGGGGAGGGCACCACCTTTACTCCCCTACCTATACTATCTATACTAATTTCAACCATCCATATTTTCATATATTCGGTGGTTTTGTACTTTTACCTTGATTCCACCTACATTCTCTTTACCATTATTTTCATATACATATAATTCCACCGCCCTGTCTTTGCGGCCCCACTTCCCCCCCAATTATATTCAAGTTTACGGACTTAAACTTATGGATTTTCAAGAATCTCTACCTTATCTTTTTCATTGGACACTCGCACAACTAAACCTTTGTGGCAAATATGCCACATTTCTCTTTCCCTCTCTCTCACTTCTCTTCCATGATCTGAGATCTCTGTATTGCAGTCTCTATCTCTAATTATAATCTATCTGCCTTCCCATCCCCCCTTTTTTTTTCTTTTTTCACCTTCTCCCTCCTCCTCCTCCCATGGAAAGTTGGAGACCCCTCTAAGGTTTCTGACCTTGAATGCAAAGGGTCTGAACATGCCTACTAAGCGCAGCCTACTGACTGCGTATAGTAGGAAACTTAAAGCTGATGTCCTATTTATTCAAGAGACCCACTGGACTGCAGACCAAACCCAGCCCTATAAATTGTCTCTTTACCCAGACTTTAAGACAGCTTTGTACGTTGACAAAACCAGAGGAGTAGCGATCCTCCTACATGAAGATCTCCAATTCAATCAAATATACACACAAAATGACCCTGATGGTAGATTCATCATATGTGTATGTAAAATCAATAATAGACTATATACCCTAGTTAACCTCTATGCCCCAAATCAACAACAAACTCAGTTTATTAAAAAAGTTTTAGACAAGGCAAAATTGGTTAGACAAGGACATATTGTAGTTAGGGGAGATTTCAATACTGTATGGGACCCCAGACTTGACAAAAAACACTCACATCTATGTGTCTATGTGTATACTTAAACTTATCTAAATTAATAGCAATGATTGTTCAGTGTCTCACTAGGAAATTGTTTTTACTCTTTTTTAACCCTTTTTAGACATGAAGGGGTTAATCTTTATTACCTTTCTGGTCTATAAAGGGTTAGAGTATAGACATAGACGTCAGTCTATGAGTAAGCGCACCTGGAGGCGCAAAACATTTTAGACTTTTAGTCTCCTACACTGCCTGTCTGCATGTGCTGTTTTTTTAATGGTACGTTAATAAAGCATTGTATTTGTTTTTAATACTAACCGGTTTGGAGTAGTGCCTGCCTATTTCTTCTTTTTGTGCATACATTTGCGGTCTGATCCGCCGCTCCAGGCTATGGCACTCCGGGAGGTCAGGTGAACTAGCCCACACTACTTTCTTGGGCTTCCGGTTCAAGTTCAGCTTGTCATGGTTGCGGCTCCTTCACACTGTGAGATATCAATACTGTATGGGACCCCAGACTTGACAAAAAACTCACATTTGGCAAAACTATAGATCCCTACACTGACTCTTCAGCTGCCAAATTTCGGTCCATTTCCATGCAGCATGAACTATATGATGTCTGGAGGTCCTGTCACTCTGAAGACAGGGACTTTATCTTCTTTTTCCAACCCATATCGAACCTACTCCAGGCTGGATTATTTCCTCTTGGACTCTAACGGCTAGATTTAGAGTTTTGTCGGTAACGACCAACGTAGCTAACGCTGGCTTTTTTTCTCCCGCACCTTTTAAATACCGCTGGAGTTCACAGAAGGGCTGCGTTAGGCTCCAAAAAGGGAGCGTATGGCATATTTAACGCCATTGCAACTCTCAATACCAGCGGTGCTTACGGACTCAGCCAGCTTCAAAAACGTGCTCATGCACGATTCCCCCATAGAAAAAAATGGGGCAGTTTGAGCTGAAATAAAACCTAACACCTGCAAAAAAACAGCGTTCAGCTCTTAACGCAGCCCCATTGTTTCCTATGGGGAAACAGTTTCTAAGTCTACACCTAACACCCTAACATGTACCCCAAGTCTAAACACCCCTAACCTTACACTTATTAACCCATAATCTTCCGCCCCCGCTATCGCTGACCCCTGCATATTTTTTTTAACCCCTAATCTGCCGCTCCGTACACTGCCGCAACCTACATTATACATATGTACCACTAATCTGCTGCCCCTAACACCGCCGACCCCTATATTATATTTATTAACCCCTAATCTGCCCCCCACAAAATCGCCACCAGCTACCTACAATAATTAACCCCTAATCTGCCGACCGGACCTCACCGCTACTCTAATAAATGTATTAACCCCTAAAGCTAAGTCTAACCCTAACGCTAACACCCCCCTAAGTTAAATATAATTTAAATCTAACGAAATAAATTAACTCTTATTAAATAACTTATTCCTATTTAAAGCTAAATACTTACTTGTAAAATAAACCCTAATATAGCTACAATATAAATTATAATTATATTGTAGCTATTTTAGGATTAATATTTATTTTACAGGCAACTTTGTATTTATTTTAACCAGGTACAATAGCTAATAAATAGTTAATAACTATTTAATAGCTACCTAGATAAAATAATAACAAAATTACCTGTAAAATAAATCCTAACCTAAGTTACAATTAAACCTAACACTACACTATCAATAAATTAATTAAATAAAATACCTACAATTAAATCTAACACTACACTATCAATAAATTAATTACATGAAATACCTACAAATAAATACAATTAAATAAACTAACTAAAGTACAAAAAATAAAAAAAGCTAAGTTACAAAAAATAAAAAAAATTAATTACAAAAATAATAAAAATATTACAACAATTTTAAGCTAATTACACCTACTCTAAGCCCCCTAATAAAAAAAACCCTATTCTAAAATTAAAATAGAAAGGCTCTTTTACCTTACCAGCGCTTAAAAGGGTCTTTTGCGGGGCATACCTCAAAGAATTCAGCTCTTTTGCCTGTTAAAAAAAAACATACAATACCCCCCCCCCCAACATTACAACCATCTTCATCCAAGCGGCATCTTCTATCTTCATCCGATGATGAGCGGCTCCATCTTGAAGACCTCCAGCGCGGATCCATCCTCTTCTTCCGACGTCCTAAGTCCGAATGAAGGTTCCTTTAATTGACGTCATCCAAGATGGCGTCCCTCGAATTCCGATTGGCTGATAGAATTAAGGTAGGAAAAATCTGATTGGCTGATGGAATCAGCCAATCAGATTCAAGTTCAATCCGATTGGCTGATCCAATCAGCCAATCAGATTTTCCCTACCTTAATTCTGATTGGCTGATAGAATCCTATCAGCCAATCGGAATTCGAGGGACGCCATCTTGGATGACGTCATTTAAAGGAATCTTCATTCGGACTTAGGACGTCGCAAGAAGAGGATGGATCCGTGCTGGAGGTCTTCAAGATGGAGCCGCTCGTCATCGGATGAAGATAGAAGATGCCGCTTGGATGAAGATGGTTGCCAGTCCAGATCTCCTCTTCTGCCCGTATAGGAGGAAGACTTTGGAGCCTCTTCTGGACTTCTTCTTGCCGCTTGATAGAAGACTTCAGCCGGATGATGGATCTCCAGCCCCCGCTTGGGCTTGGATGAAGATTTCGAAGCCTAGAATGATCGGTGATACCTGGCATGGTGAAGACAAGGTAGGAAGATCTTCAGGGGCTTAGTGTTAGGTTTATTTAAGGGGGGATTGGGTTAGATTAGGGGTATGTGGGTGGTGGGTTGTAATGTTGGGGGGGGTATTGTATGTTTTTTTTACAGGCAAAAGAGCTGAATTCTTTGGGGTATGCCCCACAAAAAGGCCCTTTTAAGGGCTGGTAAGATAAAAGAGCTTTTCTATTTTAATTTTAGAATAGGGTAGGGCATTTTTTTATTTTGGGGGCTTTGTTATTTTATTAGGGGGCTTAGAGTAGGTGTAATTAGCTTAATTTTTTTTAATTTTTTTTTTGGTTTTAAACAGATTTTATTGAGATTCAAAATAGCATACAATATAATAAGAAGTTACAGAAAAACCACAAAAGCATTACAAGTGATTCACAATTCACATCAAAGCTCGGCACATACATGAAAAGGATTCAAATGTACAGTAACCTCAATACATACATATAAACTTCTGGTCATAAAACCACATTTAGTTCAATAGGAATCTCAAGTGACAAAACAGATAGATTTAATATTTAATGCTGGAAACCTGGGTTATCAACTGTGAACCCTAAACTGTAACAGATCAACCA
This sequence comes from Bombina bombina, assembly GCF_027579735.1. NCBI lineage: Eukaryota > Metazoa > Chordata > Amphibia > Anura > Bombinatoridae > Bombina > Bombina bombina. The sequence continues at coordinate 1,094,883,940 of NC_069499.1, forward strand.
GTTTGCCTCAACTGGTCATGTTTTTTAAGGATAAAGGTGGGAGTGGGGGTAAGGGTAAGGGATTCAGAACCTGACTAGTTGGAGGGGGGGGGGAGAGAAGGAAGAGAGAGAAGGGAGGGAGAGAGAAGAAGAAAAAAAACCCTTTTAAAAATAAAAGGGGGAGGAGGAAGGATAATTTTGTAGAACAGATTTTACTCTTGGGCAATTTCCACCTAATATACCTGGCGTTTGTGTTTATAAAGTTATTGGATTTTGATCCAGTCTTCCCAGATCGCCCAGTAGTCCTCCATCCGCTCCAAAGCATTATATGCAAATTTTTCCATTTTAGCCAGATATTGTACCACTTCACAAACAGTTGTAATAGTGCGTGGGTCAGCTTGTTTTCATGCCCTGGCGATGCATAACTTTGTGGCCGCCAAAATATAAATTACTAGCTGTTTACTGCATTTAGGTAGTTGTTTGTCAAATATATGAAAAAGAGCATGACTAGGGGTCAGCTGTACATTCACATTCATGGAGTGCAGGAGAGTCTCAACATCTCTCCATAGATCAAGGATATTAGGGCAGGACCACCACACATGAGAATCTGATCCCTCACCGCCACAAAGCCTCCAGCACCTCGATGAGGTAGCTGGGAACATTTTAGACAGTCTGGTGGGCACTCTGAACCATCTTAGAATGAGCTTCATGTAGCCCTCAAAGATGGTTGTGCAGTGGATCGTTTTTTTTTGTTAAAGTAATAGCAATGCTCAGTTCTGTGTCTGATATTTTTAAGGACAATTCTACACCACCGTTTGATTTGACCAGGAAGACCAACCGAATGATCCTGCAGAATAGCTCGGTAGTGGAACGTGAGGGGCTTATATGTACCCAACTCATTCATCCATCTTTCCTCCCACTGGGAGTGTGTCCTAAGTCCACGAGCTCCAAACTTCCAGGAGTGTAGGAAACTGAGTATTCTAGAGCATTCGAAGTGAAACCAGAGAGGTGGTCCTCTCAAGGAATCAAGGACTTGAGGGACTGTCAGTAGCCTGCTATTGGAGAATAATTGTTCCACTGTGTCGAGATCATGCTGGCTCCAATACTCAACATGGACGTCCAGACGGTCCCACATCAGCCCTCGCAGTTGATGGATTGGCGAGGGGTGTGGGGCGATCTGTGAGTGATGTCTGAGTGTATGCCATATTCTGTTATGTTGTACGACAGGGTTGGTAAGTATGTTTACCAATTGTTTATAACTAGGAACCCACAGAAGACTGGGAAGGTCCAATCCCTCTGGTAATTGGAGTTCCTCTAATCTGAACCATCTCGGCCTTTCGGCGGTAGGACCCCAGGCCGTGATGTGCGAGAGTCTCGTAGCCTCATAATAAAGGTATATGCTGGGGAAAGCAACTCCGCCCCTTGCATACTCTCTCTGCATAATTTTATGGCTGATCCTTGGAGGCCCATGTGCCCAAACATACCTACTAAAGATCTGGTGAATCTGCTGTAGGATGCCGTGAGGGATATTCAAGGGGATGCATCGAAAGAGGTACAGCGCCTTTGGGAGTAAAGACATCTTTACAGTGGCCACTCGTCGCAACCAAGAGACTTCCTTGAAGTCCCATCTATTCGTCATGTTCTTTAATTCCTTAATCAGCGCATCAAAATTCATCGATAGGGTTTTATCCATGTTCGCACTCAAATAGACACCCAGATGTTTAATAGCATCCGCGGACCAATGAAAATCATGGTTATCCCTCAGCTGCAGAAGTTGTTCATCAGAGAGATTAATCCCATAAGCTTCAGTTTTGGTCTTATTCACTTTGTAGTAACTTAAAGCACTGAAGATGTCTAATGTAGCAAAAACTGCCGGAACTGATGACGTGGGATTTGTAAGAAGGAGAGTCACATCGTCGGCATACAACAGGATTTTCTTTTGAGTAGAGCCCATTGGTAATCCTTCAATAGTTGTTGTAGACCGAACCAGTTCTGCCAGCGGCTCCATAACCAAGGCAAAAAGCAGGGGCGACAATGGGCACCCCTGTCTAGTGCCATTTGAAATGGCAAATGTCGGGGAACAGAAGCCCGTTCCCCTCACCCTGGCACTTGGATTAGAATATAGGGCCTTAATCATATTAACGTCCTGAAGTGGGAAGCCGAAAGCCCCCAGAGCTTTCCACATATATTCCCACCTGACCCTGTCGAACGCCTTTTCGGCATCTAGGGACAGGGCCAGAAGGGGAGTAAGGGGAGTTCCTGAACGTCTCGCCTCCGCAAAAAACCGAGACTAGGTGCCTAGTATTGTCAGGGCCTTGACGTCCCTTAACAAAACCCACCTGATCGGTCGAAATTAGAGATGGAAGTAGAGATGCCAATCTATCTTCTATGAGTTTAGAATACAGCTTTATATCTACATTTATCAGCGAGATAGGGCGAAAGTTACAGCAATATGAGGGATCTTTACCTGGTTTAGGAATAGCGACAATAGTCGCTTCAAGGAACTCCTTAAGTATCTCCTCTCCCTTACCGATTTCATTGTACATCTGACATAGTACGGGCTTTAGCAGTGTTTGCGTCTTTTTGTAGAATTGCCCCGGAAACTCATCTGGGCCCGGCGCTTTTCCATTCTTCAATTGCTTAATTCCCAGTCCTATTTCTTGCTCGTTAAAAGGCTCGATTAATTTGTCCTTGTCCTCATCGGACAATGTGGGTAAATTTAGTTTCTCTCGAAATAAGGATATTTCAGAGGGTTTGGCTTTAATAGGTGCTTCAGAGGCCTCAATGTTATAAAGCCGTTCATAGAAATCCGCAAATCCCTTCCCTATATCATCTGGTGCATAAAACTTCCGCCTGTTATGATTGATATAGGGTATTCTGGAGATAGCTGTCCTCTGTTTTAGCTTGTATGCCAACAAAGTGCCCGCCTTGTTACTTTTCGAATACATGACCATCTTGAACTTGGCTAGTGCACGCTGGACTCTTTCCAGTTCCAGGTGCTTAATTTGTTTTTTCAGACCAAGAATGTCAGCGGACAGACTAGCAGTAGGGGATAGCTTGTTTTGTTTTTCTTTGGTGCGCAATTCGCAGGTGAGCTTCCCCAAAGGGGCACCCCAATGCTTTTTAATGTTTGCAGCTTTAGCAATGCAGAATCCTCTGACAAATGCTTTTAGAGCCGCCCATCTGATTTGGTGAGAGGTGTCGTGGGGGCCATTTGTCTCCAAGAATTCTTCTATCTTTTTGAGTAGCTCAGGGATGAAAGACGCGTCCACCCATAAAAACTTGGGAAGCCTCCAGGAGGGTCTGCACGAAGCAGATCCACATCACCACAGCGTCATGGTCTGACCAAGGGCAGCTACATATGGTGGAGCTCGTGACTTTATTCAGTGTCCAGGAGTCCACAAAAAAAAATCCAATCACGAGTATGAACGGTGTGGGGGTGAAAAGTATGTGTAATCCCTAGTGTCCGGGTGACAAGCCCTCCACACATCATAAAGAGAAGACTGATATATGAGGTTTTGAAATTTAGGAGCTGTGGACTGCGAGTATTGATCTGTCGCTTTACCACTTGGGAGCCGCTTGTCCATCTGGGGGTCCAAGATTAGATTAAAGTCCCCTCCCAACACTAGCGTGCCCTGTCGCAGACCATCTATGAAGGATAGTATCCTACGCAAAAATTTAATCTGACCCTGATTGGGGGCATATACATTCACGAGAGTGAATAAGTGTGAATTCAGTCTACAGACTAGTAACAGAAATCTTCCCTCCAGGTCTGTTTCAACATGTAACTGTTGAAAAGCTACCGTTTTGCTAATGCATATCGAGACTCCCCTACTTTTGTCCTGGAAAGTCGAACTAAGGACCACCGGGTAGCGTCTAGAGTTAAAATTCAGGATTTTATTGGATGCCAAATGTGTCTCCTGAAGGAAAGACACATCACACTTAAGTTTAGTCAGAAAGGATTGTGGAAGGCTTCTTTTAGAGGGTGAGTTTAGGCCATTCATATTTAGGGAGATGAACTTAAGATCAGAGGTCATTTTAGAAGAGGGAAAAAAAAAAAAAAAAGGGAGGGGGGAAGGAAAATTGGGGGGGAGGGATAAAGGTAGAAAAAGGTATGAGAAGGGGAGGATTGGAGGCAGGGGGAAGTCAATGATCCTGTGCAAAGGACCAGAGAGGCAACACCAAAGTAGTTATGACCTTATTATCCGCCTCTCTACCAAAGAGGGGCGGGATAGTATAATATGTGATTAAATTTGTAGTTTCGAATGAATCTATGTTCTCTTGCTTACTTCTAGTAAGCTTCGGGTTTACCCTTAAGGGGGGGGTGAAGAGTAACGTTACAAGATCTACAAAAGTTAGTATCTAGAACAGAGGTAATGTGAGGCCGGGGCAGGCCTAGGTTGGGGGGGAATTAATGTCGCACTAGGGGGTGGGTGTATGTCACACCTGCGCCGGTTAATCTAACAATCAGGGGGGGGTAAGATTCCCTTGTTCTGGTGATAAGCCAGCGGGTGAAATATATCATACGGATTCTAGAGGGCATGTATTGAGCAGCCTGCGCTAGTTCTCATTTTAGGTGTCCTGGAGGGGGTTATGCTAAATCCAGGAAGGCATATATTATATTAAAATGTCAACTGTAGGTTTATAGCTACTGAAACATATCAAATGTCAACATTGTAGGTAAATCCTACTGTCTAGGTTAACTTAAACAGGCCTAAATTGTACATATGATGACAATATTACCGCTTAGAGTTGTGTGCGGCCGGAGGGCAGGGTGGGCGCATGTCCACTTGAGGATGGGCTAAGATGTAGTGGCAGGGCCAGTATCTAGCGCCGCTTCCGCCACACACAAACCAAGGGTTTCACATCAGCAACAAATAACTTATCAAAACAGTACACAAAACTTATTTAGGAAATAGACCATAACATAAAACTAGACAAGTGTATACTGCGTTAATACTGCGTTAATAGAATAATCAATGACTCGTATCTATTATAACCTGCCAGATGCTAGCATTTTGGTTTTTCTAAGTAGGAATCAATGCCATGGCTGTACATTGCTCCTCTAGTGATAAATCATATAAGAACAACATAAACTATATACAGAAGGAGGATGTTAACCTGGCCATATGTGAAGTCATAGCATAAGTTAAAATTGAGAATGCAGTGTATTAATAGACTAGCTATATGCTCATGGCTACCATAATATGCTCGTTATTAACAGTTTGAGTCAGGTGTCAACATTGTAGATAAATCCTACCATCTAGGTTATCTTAAACAAGCCTGAAATTGTATATATAATGACACTATTGGCGTTTAGAGTTGCATGTGGCAGAAGGACAGGGCGGACGTGCGTCCACTTGAAAATGGGTCAAGATATAGTGGCAGGGCAAATATCTAGCGCAACCCCCGTCACACACAAACCAAGGGCTTAATAGAGGCAACAAATAACTTGGCAAAGCAGTACACAAAACTCATTTAGGTAGTAGAGCATAACATCAAACTAGGTAAGTATATATTGCGTTAATAGATTAATCAATAGGTCTCATCTATTATAACTTACCAAGTGCTAACATTTTAGTTATTCTAAGTGGGCATCGATGCAATAACTACATGCTGCTTCTCAAGTGACACACCATGTAGGAACAACATAAAATCATGCAGAAGAAAGTTGTAAATCTGACCACCTGAGTAGGCACAACATAAGTTAAAATTGACTAATAGATTAATCAATGGCTCACATCTATTACAACCTACCAAGTGCTAACATTTTAGTTATTCTAAGTAGACCTCAATGCAATAACCACATGCTGTTCCTTAAGTGATGCATCATGTAGGAACAACATAAAATCATGCAGAAGAAAGTTGTAAATCTGACCACCTGAGTAGACATAACATAGGTTAAAATTGAGTATGAAATGCATTGATAGACTAGCTATAGACTCGGAGCTACCATAATATGCTCATTACTAACATTTGGAGCATATCTTGGTGCCTAGGCTGTCCCAAACGAGCCTAAAATTATGAGTACGTCAGTATTTACACCGTTTAGAGATGCACATGGCTGAAGGACAGGTCTGGCATATGGCCATATGGGAGCAGACTGAATCATAGTGATAAGATAAACATCTACCCCTGTCACAACCATGTGCAGCCAAAGGGCCCCATAACAATGAAAGATAAAATAATAGAGCTAGAGATCTATTCTGGTTGGGCGGCAAAACATAGCATAGGTTCCAAATAAGTGTGTATGGCAATAATTAAATAATCAGTGGCACACACCTTTTAAAAACTGAGCATATGTTAACAATCTGAGTGATCTGAGCCATTATTAAAGCAATAACTGTATGTTGTTAATCGTTTATGACGTCTAGCTGATCTAACTTAGAACCATACAAGATAATAATCAGAAACACAAGGGGGAAAAGGCAGTCTACTGACCTATGTCCCTGTGCAAAATACTAATAATTTTAACTACCTAATGGTATGGGGGTGGGACAGAGCAGGCCGGTCTCCACATGGAATTGACCAGATGTGGTGTAATCCAGAACTCAGCCTTCGCCGTCCCAGTCACACATAATTTAATGCATCATTAATAACTCACGAGTATCCCAGCTAAACAATAAACATATTAGTTTAAACATTGAACATTGCTGTTATAGAACTAGTCAAAGTTTTGCGATCCACCCCCATCGTGCAGTGTAGCAAATTTTTGAGCAACTTTTCTCATGAGTTCCCAGACATTTGGGTGTGCTCAAAAATGTGATGTATAACCTTGGACAACTAGGAGGTTGGGGGTGATCGATAAAAGTCTGTATGTTAGAAGGAAACTTGGAGTTCTAGGTCACACTAGAGTACTAGGCCACATTAAAGTCTGTGGGAGCTGTAAGGCTATGCAATCACCCATCAAAATGAGCAGGAAAGTATTGTAGCCGTACATGATGAGAGGAGAAGGAGGGCGGGGACCCCCCTTTGCAAAACTACAGTTCTCCAAATTGTGCGTGACATGGACAAGGAACACCCCGAGGACGGAGAGGCAAAATCTCCCCCAATGTAACATAGCAATAATTACAAGTCATGATAGGAAAAAAAACTATACTTATCAGTCCTCGTCTTCAGAGGGGTTCTCTGCTCCTGTCGGCAACAGCTGATTGGAAATTGAGTTCCTTCTTTTAGGGGCAGCGGGCCTCTGTGTAAGTGGTCTCCATTCGAAGGCTGTGGGCCTCAAAAGTGAGGAGGATGAATTGCTCTGCTTTGTATTCAATGGAGGAGAGGGTCCAGCCTCCTCACCATGTTTGCTTTGTGTTGACCATCCTTTAAGTAGTAGAAGCCCTTTACCCGGTGTATCAGCAGTGTAGAGGCGTCCATCCTTCTGAATCAGCAACTTAGTAGGGTAACCCCATCTGTATTTTATTCCAGATTGTCTCAGCGATCTGGTAACCTCTCTGAAAGTACCTCTCTTTTGTACTGTATATTGAGACAGATCTGGAAATATTTGTACAGATTCAAATCTCTTGGGCAGTGCTGGTCATTGAAACATGGCCCTGAGGATCTGCTCTTTATATGTAAAATAATGGAATCTGGCAATTACGTCTCTAGGTTTGTCCGCCGAAACATTCCTCCCTCTGGGAAGGCGATGAACCCTGTCAACCAGAGTTTCATTAGGGAAGGCCGGGGTGTGTAGGATTTCATAGAACTCAGTGAGGAACTTGCCCAGCTCTGCAGGGGAGACATACTCTGAAATGCCTCTAAATCTCAGGTTATTCCTACGTGAACGGTCTTCCATATCTGCCATTTTTGTTTCAATAGAGTCTATCATGTCAACCAAAACTCGTGAGTGGTGAGATAGATTTTCTTGTTCCACAGTTAAGTCTTCTTGTTTTCTTTCCAGCACATCAATCCTTTCACTAATGTTCCCAATGTCTTTTCTGAGGTCTGCCGCAGAGCCCTTAATGGCTGCTGTGAGGGTCTCTTGACAAGAATTTATTCTCTGGGTGAGAGTGGATACTATATCGGTGGCCATAGAGCCTGAAAGATTGCTAACCTCTCCACTTGGTTCTGTCATGTCAGGACTGTTGACTATATATATGCTTTTGTGAAGTGTGCAAATCAGTTGTAGTTTTCCCAGCAACAGGCGTAGTTTTAAAGTGATCCGCCACTCACTTCTTATACTCGGAAAGATTGGCTGTTTTCCTTCTAGAGCCTAGTGGTATGTTAGAGAAATAGGAGGCCTAAATAAGTGACAGCTGCAGAAATTTGGCAAATGTAGCAAGAGTCCCTCAGTAAAATGTCCACAAGCTATGTCTCCGGATATTATCTTACAAGTAATAAATGCAAGCCCCGGCCCCACAAGGCCTGCACCTTAAGGCATGGGTGGGCAGTATCTAATTAGGTTCTGAAATCTTTTCTTCCAAATAAGGCCCATCTGAGCAAAACAAGGGGTTTGATACCCAATATAGGCCTCGCTTCCATTGAGTCGTAATTCAGTTTGCGTGCACTCGCAAACCGATAAATATGCTGTCGGAAGCAATATCGTTTATCGACTGTTTCCAATGGCGCGTTATACCTCAATATCGGCAGCCGGACTTCGGCTGCCGAAAAGATCTTCGCGTCCCATAGAAAGTAATAGAAGCCGTTAATCGATAAATTATACCAGGTTTCCAATGAAAGCGCTAACCGTTAATACATTGTCGGAGGCTGTCGATACATTGAGAAATATTACCCCCAGCTCAACTAGGTGTAAAAGAGGAAAATTGTGCTTTCTGAGACCTATTTTCTATTTAAATTATAAAACTTGCAAATAATGCAAGTGTTTTAATGTAGAAATAAATTGTTATAAGTAATATTTATTGTTGTCTCATGTATAGAAATAGTTGAACTTATATTCTAATAGAAATATCAATATATATTTAAATATAATAATATATGCAAGAACATATATACAGAATGCAAACTAGACCTATGCCTAGGGCAGCAATAAATATTACTTATATTTATGAAGTGTTAAATATAATTATATTAGAAAATAGTATTTGATTATTAAAAATATGGATAAGTGTTTTTTATTTTTCTTGAGAGGCGATCACAGGTAAGAAGCACGGACGTTAAACGTAAATTCTATAGCGTAAGGTCGGGTTACCTTAGCAACTAATTGATTTTCAAGAAATCCGACGTTAGATGGAAGCGTTAACACAACGTTAACTTACAGCTACACGAAAAGAGCGACTGCGCGCAACACGCTAATCTTTTCAATGGAAACCTGGTACTAAAATGCAGCCGTAAATTACTTTTAGCTGTCGGCCGCTTCGGTAGCTTACGGCTCCATTTTTAACGACTCAATGGAAGCGAGGCCAATGTGTTGGTGTGTCAGCGTTTGTAACTATCCTCAGTTCCCTGGCTTTGGGTACAGTATACAGGAGCAGGGAAACTACTGTGCTAAAAGCAGTTCAAAGTGCTGGGTAAAGCTTGGCTGTTCAGTAAGGGGTTTATCTGCCCTGCTGAGTGTTGCTATAGGTCCCGAGAGACTTCTTTTGTAGGCTCCAATGTGTATGGTACTATTTACAGTTTTTTAATCAAGGCAAAGTGTGCTTGTATATGGGTGGATACTTATCCAATATAGCAAATAACCGCAGGTTGTCTTTTAAGTGTGAGTAAAGTGTCTCATAAACAAATACGTATAGATTAGCAGTCCACGGACACTCAGACCAGCATGGCATAGGCAATGTCCCTCAGTAATTCAATAAACATTAATAAAGCAGCCAGCCCTTCTGTAATTCTTTTTATAAAATTAGGAGGTAGGTGCAATGTGTGTTGGCAGGATGTTTTCTTACCCCTTCTGTGAGTATCGCTCTGCAGCCATCCCTTCTTACAACACCTCAGGATCGAGAGCACTTCCCAGGTGAGGGCCGCAAGATGGCGAGGGTTTCGCGCCAAACTGTCAGCCACCCTGTGTTGTGCGCTAAGTCTCCCCAGCGATCTGTCCGGGTTCCTGCAAGGACCTGTCAAGAGTACCTCTGAGCTCTCCGGTATGACAGCACAGCAGTAAGTTTCCAGGGGCCTTCAGCTCACCTCAATCAGCCGCCTCGGGTTGCCGCTCTAACACTGGCCCGCCAGGTATGTCACGCTGCTGCACCGGAGCGGAACCCCGACCCCCCGGGCAGCTGTGTTGTAGTTAGGGAGATCGATGCGTCTGAGTGAAGAAGTCCTCAGGTGGAGAAGCTGTTAAGCCACCAGCGACAGACGCAGTTGCCGTTAATGAGGCCGGACTCCGCTCCCAGGAGATTCCCAGCCGCGTCTTATCTGTAATGTAGGGTATTGCTCCACTCAGATGATTAGGACACTGAAATCAATTCAGGGCAAGATGCTCAAAGTGGTCCACACAAAACAAAAAAGGAAAAAGGGCAAAATATTAGGTTTTAAACGTTATGGATAGTTAAAGTAGCAGGAGCTCTGTTAGTAGACGTCCGTTCTCCTCAAAGGCTAGCTCCGCCCCCTGTTGTAATATTTTTATTATGTTTGTAATTATTTTTTTATTTTTTGTAACTTAGCTTTTTTTATTTTTTGTACTTTAGTTAGTTTATTTAATTGTATTTATTTGTAGGTATTTCATATAATTAATTTAGTGATAGTGTAGTGTTAGATTTAATTGTAGGTATTTTATTTAATTAATTTATTGATAGTGTAGTGTTAGATTTCATTGTAGGTATTTTATTTAATTAATTTATTGATAGTGTAGTGTTAGGTTTAATTGTAACTTAGGTTAGGATTTATTTCACAGGTAATTTTGTAATTATTTTAACTAGGTAGCTATTAAATAGTTATTAACTATTTAATAGCTATTGTACCTGGTTAAAATAAATACAAAGTTGCCTGTAAAATAAATATTAATCCTAAAATAGCTACAATATAATTATAATTTATATTGTAGCTATATTAGAGTTTATTTTACAGGTAAGTATTTAGCTTTAAATAGGAATAATTTATTTAATAAGAGTTAATTTATTTTGTTAGATTTAAATTATATTTAACTTAGGGGGGTGTTAGTGTTAGGGTTAGACTTAGCTTTAGGGGTTAATACATTTATTAGAGAAGCGGTGAGGTCCGGTCGGCAGATTAGGGGTTAATACTTGAAGTTAGGTGTCTGCGATGTTAGGGAGGGCAGATTAGGGGTTAATACTATTTATTATAGGGTTAGTAAGGCGGGAGTGAGGTGGATTAGGGGTTAATACATTTATTATAGTAGCGGTGAGGTCCGGTCTGCAGATTAGGGGTTAATAATTGTAGGTAGGTGGAGGCGACGTTGGGGGCGGCAGATTAGGGGTTAATAAATATAATATAGGGGTCGGCTGTGTTAAGGGCACCAGATTGGGGTACATAGGGATAACGTAGGTGGCGGCAGTGTGTGGTCGGCAGATTAGGGGTTAAAAAATTTTAATAGAGTGGCGGCGATGTGGGGGGACCTCGGTTTAGGGGTACATAGGTAGTTTATGGGTGTTAGTGTACTTTAGATCACAGTAGTTAAGAGCTTTATAAACTGGCGTTAGCCCAGAAAGCTCTTAACTCCTGACTTTTTTCTGCGACTGGAGTTTTGTCGTTAGATTTCTAACGCTCACTTTAGCCAAGACTCTAAATACCAGCGTTAGAAAGAACCCATTGAAAAGATAGGATACGCAAATGGCGTAGGGGATCTGTGGTATTGAAAAGTCGCGGCTGGAAAGTGAGCGTTAGACCCTTTCCTGACTGACTCTAAATACCAGCGGTAGCCCAAAACCAGCGTTAGGAGCCTCTAACGCTGGTTTTGACGGCTAACGCCAAACTCTAAATCTAGCTGTAAGCTTCTTCACGAGGTTGCCAATTCCCGTATCCATATATGTCTATGGTCAGACCATGATGCAGTTACCTTTGATATATCTCGGTCTGCAGCCCCCAATGGAGGTTATACATGGAGGCTTCCCAGCTACCTCTGGGAGGAACTGGGTTTTAAGGACTCTCTCACAAGCGCACTCATTGAATTTATTAAATAAACCTGGCCAGACTTCTTTTCAAACTATATGGACGGCACTTAAGGCATTCATTAGGGGGTTCTTTATTTCTGAAACGACCAAATATAGAAAAAAAAACGGAGGTCCCTTAGGTCAATTAGTTGTAAAATAAAGGTACTTAGAAAAAACTAATAAAAAAAACCCACCATTCTGATCTCGGACGAAAAATCTTAGGTAGCAAATTCTTCAACTGGAATCCGATATGGTCAAAGCTAATCTGGCGAGGTTTAAACAACTCATGTTCTACAAAGGCAACAAGGCGAATGAGCTCCTGGCCAGGAAACTCAATGCTAGAACTGTACATTCCAGGATTCAAGCCCTGGAAATAGGTGGATCCAAAATCTTTGCGCCTGACACTATTGGTAATGCCTTTGCCGATTACTATTACAAGCTGTAGAATCTTGTAGAATCGGAGAACCTTTATACTCCCCCTCATGATCTGATACAGGGATTCCTCAGAACCCTCAAGCTTCCCATGCTCACTGAGGACTTGCGAAGTTCACTCCTTAATCCGTTCACTATCAAAGAAATCTACAGTGTCATAAAGCAGCTTAAACCTAATAAATCTCCTTGGCCTGATGGCTTTACAGGCACTTTCAATAAAACATTTAGACTGCACCTAGCACCTCATCTGCATTCTCTATTCACGGAAGTGGCAGAACTAGGTAGATTCTCAAGAGAATTCCTTGAGGCGTCTATAATTACGATCCCTAAGCCGAATAAGGACCCTCTATATTGCGCCAGTTATAGGCCTATTTCGTTAATAAACCTTGATGTAAAGCTTTACTCCAAATTACTCGCCAACAGGATAGTTCACCTACTACCCTCCATCCTGCAGATAGACCAAGTAGACTTTACTTATGGTAGACAAGGTCCTGATAACACTTGCAAATTGCTCCAGATATTCTCGGAATCAGCCAAATCAAGACTTCACATCATAGCCCTATCACTAGATGTAGAAAAATCATTTGACAGGGTGCAATGGGATTACTTTTGGCAGGTTATGAAGTCTTTTGGCTTCCCCCCACAGTTTATTACAAGGGTCCAAGCTTTGTATTCTGCCCCATTTGCAACAATTAAAGGAGTGGGTTTTCGCTCCAGAGCCTTCTCCATAATGAATGGTACACATCAGGGCTGTCCCCTTTCCCCTCTAATTTTTGCCCTGGCTATGGAACCTTTGGCCCAAGAGATCAGACTCTCTCAGAAAATAGATGGGGTCACAATAGGTGGCCACACTGAAAAAATTGCTCTTTTTGAAGATGACCTGACCATCCTTCTAACCAATCCATTCTCTTCAATAGAAGAAGTTTTTAAGACTTTGACATTTTTTGGCACCCTAAATCTCTACAAAGTAAATATTCTTAAAACTGAAGCCCTGGCGATTAACTTATAGATGTACTAACTACTCTTAAGACCCGCTTTTCCTTTACTTGGAATACTGATCTAATTAAACACTTGGGAATACTGCTAGGCCCTGACATTTCGGGACACTTTTGAACTGCAGATCTTGCAAATCAAAATACTTCTCTGTAAGTGGGATTTTAGGGAAATCTCATGGATGGGACGTATCACCACTATGAAAATGGACGTCCAACCTAAGATTATATATTTATTCAGGTGCATAGCCTTTACAATCCTGAAAACGTACCTTTCCCAAATACACTCTCTATTCATCAACTACTGTATGTATGGAAAGGCATTCTTCAGTAGCCAATTCACAAAGTAGGCATAGCCTTTCCTAACATCCCTTATCACGATGCTACCCGCCTAACTCATATCGCTGGATGGAGCAATGACGTGGAGAAACCAGCATGGTATCTTCTCGAGGTAGCTATCCTTCTGTCAAGGTTAGGTCAGTGGCAATAGTATATATATGTAACGTTATGGACTGTCTCTTTAAGGATATGCAAGGCAAGGTTATATAAGTCTCCTCCCTTTCCTGCCTCAGTGCTAAGTAATTTGTAGTTGAAGGCATAACAGGCTGAATCTAACTTTAGCTTAGCCAAATACAAGTGAATTATACTGTGCTTATTTTAGCTGTTACATTTCAGCTTGAATCTGTTTGCAACACTGTTGCCAAAATCTTTAGTTACTTGTTTCTGCCAAAACGCTGTGTTCACAGCACTTGCTGCTCAGAGGGATCAGATTACATTCACTGACACCTGAAGCTGCAGCACACTGAGAAGCCAGCAGTTTCACTTCCCAGCACTTACCAGTAACGCTGTCTGCACACTGCAGACACACTGAGCGTCTTCTAAACAACAGTCTCACAGGATCTGGCACCGGAGCTCCACGCTGCATACCTGAGTACTCACAACTAAGATACTACTTGCCGGACCATCTCTTAAGCACGCAGGATCAGTGAGTAAGGCTCTCTTATAATTTCAATTACACATCTCTGAGTGGAGCTTTCACTCCTTCTGTTACCTGGTTATATTTTATATGCTTATTTACTATAGTGGTGCCGCTACAAGCAACTCTCCAACAGCAGGCATTCGTTTCTGTTAAGTCAGCCCTTCAGCATATCTGCTTACTTCTTATTAGAAAAACTGACTTTCTCATTAGGGAATAACATCCCCAGCTGGGTAGCTCTCAGGAACCCTGCACTATAAGTGTTTTCTATCAATGGACATTCTGAAAGTACTGCTGTGCTAATCCTAACTAATTTCTAACACACATTACATCTTGTTCTCATATCTCTCTGTATCAAAGTTATTTCTTTCTAATGGGAGTTTAATTGATTGTGCACTTTAGGTTTTACTTCTCATTATGATGTGTGTTATTACTAATGCTATCTTACACACTATTGGTTGTTTCTATTTCCTTCCTGACTTCTCTTAAGTCCCCTCATGTCGATGAGCAAAGTCCTGACTCTCTTTGTTTAAGAGTCTAAGGTGTGGTGTGAGACTGAGTGGCAAAGATTGCATGCATTTCTCCTATAAACATTCTTACACGCCTTACAATATATCACTAAACTTAAAGTTGTGTATGTACCATTTAAGAAACTGTAAGGATGTATAGCTAAATGTTTCTTAAATGTTTTTTTTTAATCTTTGCCTAGGACTTTGAGTGGAAATTTGTAATCAGTGTCTAAGATTACAACACTCAATCTAGGCAATTACCAGTAATTAGCATTAAGGCATATGATGCAGCTTTAACGATATGAAGTCTAATAAGTTAGTAGTAAATAAAGCCTCCTTGTAACAATGTGTAGATATAGAGTAGAAGTGAAAGTCTGACCTGAATCCTGAGAACGGAGATGCAGTACTCACTCACATGCTGGGAGCTGCAGAGTGACTCTGGATGTGAGAGCTGCCCAGGGCCGTAGCTGATGACGTCAGCGCTGCTGCACAGGCTGTGTGCGGGGAAGCAGGAGCACTCTGGTTCACACGCTGGGAGCTGTAGACTGACTCTGGATGTGAGAGCTGCCCAGGGCCGCAGCTGAAGAAGTCAGCACTGCTGCAAAGGCTGTGTGAGGAGAAGCAGGAGCGCTCTGGTCTGAAAAGGAGACAGACTCAGGAGGGAATCAGCAATGAAGCTTGAATCAGATAGGCTTTAGAAGGAGCTGCTTCGTGAGCCCTGCAGTAACTGAAGATCACAAAACTAAGGCACGTTAGTCATGACTTCTAGTATGGAGCAAGTTACTCGGTTGTGAGCTTGAGGCTAGGAATCAACTTAATTAACCAGCAAGGTGTGCTAATAGGACTCCATGGCGGAGTCTGGAATCCAGGACACTGTGAACTTCATACTCCATGTCAGAGGCAACTATGAGGGTCTGGTCATCGGTTCCAGTGTGAGAGGCAGGAGTGTTACATGGTTTGACCAAGGACACATGGAATGTAGGATGTATCTTGAAAGAGGGTGGAAGTTGTAATTTTACTGTCGAAGGGCCATTAACCCGGGTAACGGGGAAAGGACCTATAAAGAGTTTGCCCAGTTTCCTACATGGATAAGGTATCCTAAGATGCTTAGTAGAGAGCCACACATGTTGTCCCACAGTGTATTGTGGAGAGGGTCAGTGCCGGAGATCGTAATACCTACGTTGTGAGGCTTGTGCATGATGGATATGATCACGAATCGAAGAGAAGTTGGCAGCAATGTCATTGACAAGATCATTCACTTGTGGGCAAGGTGTTTCAACTCTGGGTAGGAGGGTGAAATTAGGATGTAAACCATAATTCACATAGAAAGGTGAAGTGCCAGTAGTAGAACTTCGGGTGTTGTTATATGCAAACTCGGCCAGAGGTAAATAAGTGGCCCAAGCATCTTGTTGATGAGAACAGAAACAGCGTAAATACTGCTCGAGCCACTGATTCACCCTCTCTGTCTGACCATTCGTTTGCGGATGGTAAGCAGTGGAAAGTTTCTGTTCTATATGAAGCACGGTGCACAAATTCCTCCAAAACCTAGAGGTGAATTGAGATCCTCTGTTGCTGAGGACTATTTTAGGTATCCCATGGAGTCACACAATGTTACTAATAAAGAGATCACACGTAATTTTTGAGGTGGGTAAGGAGGAAATTGGTACAAAGTGTGCAATCTTCGAAAAAAGATCTGTTACCACTAGTATGGTGGTGTAGTTACATGATTGGGGTAAGTCAACAATAAAATCCATAGAAACTGCATCCCAGGGAATTTGTGGAACTGGTAGGAGTTGTAGGAGCCCCACGGGAAGTTGTTGTGAAGGTTTAGTTGTAGCACATACTATACATTGAGTAAGATATTGTTTTAGATCCTGATGTAAAGTTGGCCACCAGAAAGATCTCTTGAGCAATTCTGTAGTTTTATCCCGACCCATATGTCCTGCAAAGGGGGACTCATGAACAGATTTAAGAACAGAAAGTCTTAAATTAGGAGGAATATATAACTTCCCATCCTTGCATAGGAAGCCGTCAGGGTTGCAGGTGAGATCCGCATGTGGTGCTGAAGAGTCCTTGGCGATTGCCTCCTTCAGAACAGATGTTAGATCTGATAGAACCCCTAGGATGCAGTCCTTAGGAATGACAGTGGCAGGTGTATTGAGATTTTCTGGTTTAGAATCTCGTCTGGAAAGTGCGTCTGCCTTGACATTTCTTGCCCCCGGTCTATAAGTAATAATGTAATGGAAACGGGAAAGTACAAACTCCAACGTAATTGTCTGGAGGATAGAGTTCAGTTGGATTGCAGGTATTGCAAGTTCTTATGGTCGGTATAGATAACCGTTGGTTGTGCAGCCCCCTCCAGCAGATGTCTCCAATGGTCGAAGGAACATTTTATTGCTAACAACTCCTTTTCGCCCACGGGACAGTTTAACTCCGCCGGTTGCATGAGTCTGGAAAAGAAGGCTACAGGGTGCAATGGATCCTTGAATGATTTCCTTTGGGAGAGAACTGCGCCTATGGCGAATTCTGAAGTGTCAACCTCTAAAATAAACTGTTTCTCTAGATCAGGGTACTGCAGGATAGGTGCAGTGGTGAATTTACGTTTCAGTAAATCAAATACCGTTTGACTTTCTTTTGACCACTTGAAAGCTAGGTTTAACTTAGTGAGTTTAGTGAGTGGTTGTAATACCAGGACTCTATTAAGAATTGGGAATTAGGTTCAAGTTCCACTCAGTCTCACAAACTAGCGGAATTAATAAAATAATCCCTGTTCTACTTATAGACTGAGGGCCCAAAAGGGAATAGCAGCAATGTGTTGCAGAGATTGCAAACTGTCTCTTTAAATATTGGTGCTTTGAGCTGTAACCACTCCAGATAGCAAGGTATAACAAACACTCCCAGTGTAGCAAAGTTATCAACAGACAGGATAAAATAAATCAATCACACTCAATATTGCAGATTATTTGTATTCCAGTTAATATGGATATCAGAAACAATGGTGCAGTCTCTTTATAAACAGATGCAGCAAGTTGAGGATTAATTAAAGGAATGTCTAGAGAATGCAGGCAATATATAAATCAAGTCTTGCAAGGCAAATGTGCAGAGTTTTAGAAAACAAGTTTAAAGTAATCTCACCCCAGGAGTTGCAGTTCGTTTGGCAGCTACAGTGTGATGAGAGACAGAGAGAGGTGCTGTGAAATCCGTTTCTGTGTAACAGCTTGCAGACTGAGTCAGGAAGTGCTGGAGAGCTGGAGGAGGTGCCAGTAAGGAAGGTAAGACTTACAATTCCAGCAGGGTATCCAGGAATATGCCTGTGAAAGGAGAGGTAAAGATTACCTTAACAGAAGCTCTTACTTCAGACTGCCAGGGCAGAGAGAGCTTAATGCTGCAGCAGTAGTTGTTTTCCAGGTTACAGCTGACAAAGGAGAGATGGTAAATTAAGTGGAGGCTTAGCTGAACTACTTAGACAGTAGTTAATGTGATCCAGGTATCAGAAGACAATACTAAGCAAAGAGAGGTTGGGGGAGGAGACTTTTATAGGGTTCAGATACAGGATTTAAAGGGATATACATAACAGAACCCCCCCTGCAAGGAGCCACTCTGGGGCTCAGGGTCTGGGATGATCGGGGTTCCTGCGGTGAAATAAAGAAACCATTCGAGGAGCAGAGAGGTTGGAAGATGGCTCCCAGGAATCCTCCTCATGAGAATAACCCTTCCAATGAATAAGATACTGCAGAGTGTCACCATGATATCTGGAATCCAAAATGGAATGAATTTCATACTCAGGTTCAATGGTATAAGTAGGTGTGAAAGCTGAACCAGAAACTGGAGGCTTGTCAGAAGTATAAGGTTTGAGAAGGGATACATGGAATGAAGGATGTATCGGTAGAGTTTCAGGCAAATCCAAAGTTACAGTATTATTATTAATAATTTTAACAATGGATAAAGGACCAATATAGAGGGCTCCGAGTTTTCTTGAAGGATACTTGAGTCTTAAATGTTTAGTGGAAAGCCAAACAAAATCACCCACCTGATAAGATGGAGAGACACACCTTCGTAGATCATAATAAACCTTTTGGTGGACTTGAGCGGTCTTGAGATTATCTTGAATCACAGTAAAATGTTGAGCTAGTTCATTCAATATGTCATTAACCAATGGGGAAGTACTCTCTTCTCTGGGATATAGATGAAATCGGGGATGAAAACCATAATTAGCGTAGAATGGGGACATCTTAGTTGATGAATTTAATGTATTGTTGAAAGCGAATTCAGCTGTGGGTAAAAGAGAAAACCAATTATCTTGTAGTTGAGTGCAATAGCACCTTAAATACTGTTCGAGAGTCTGATTTGTTCTCTCGGTCTGGCCGTTTGTCTGGGGATGATAGGAAGTGCTGAGCTGAGGTTGAATTTTTAGAATGTGGCAAAGCTGGGTCCAGAACTTGGAGGTAAATTGCGAACCTCTATCTGAAGTGATGGTATCCGGAAGACCATGTAATCTGACAATATGTGTGAGAAAAAGTTGAGCAGTTTCTGAAGAAGTGGGTAGCGAATGTGATGGGAGAAAATGTGCTATCTTTGTAAATAAGTCCACTACAACCATTATACAACTATGGTTGTTTGAAGGAGGTAATTCTACAATGAAATGCATTGCAATGTCCTTCCATGGTTTATTTGGTATGGGTAGAGGCATGAGGAAACCATAAGGATGTGCTCTGTCATTTTTGACTTTGGCACAGGTATCACAGGACTTAATGAAGTTAGTAACATCAGAATTCATAGCAGGCCACCAGAAGTCTCGTCTAAGTAACTCAATTGTTTTATGTATACCAGGATGTCCAGATACAATTGAGTTATG
This sequence comes from Bombina bombina, assembly GCF_027579735.1. NCBI lineage: Eukaryota > Metazoa > Chordata > Amphibia > Anura > Bombinatoridae > Bombina > Bombina bombina. Next base: position 1,094,903,676 of record NC_069499.1, read on the forward strand.
TGTTGCATTGAGTATTTCAGTACGAAGTTGTAAAGGTAAATATACCTTTCCTTGGTGATAATATAGGTCATCTTTACCTTTCTCAAGGATGCTAGTAGGCAGATCTTGATCTTGTTGTTGGGCTAGTCTTAACTGAGTTGAAGAATCGATACTTAAAGTGATGAACCTCTCTTGAGGTATTACAGTTGACTCGGGAACAGCAAAGGTGGGTCTTGGATCTTTCCTCGACAGAGAATCGGCCTTTCCGTTTTTACTTCCAGGACGGAATGTGATATTATAATCAAACCTGGATAAGAACAAATTCCATCTAATCTGGCGTGCAGACAAGGTCTTATTAGTTTTTAGATACTCTAGGTTTTTGTGGTCTGTGTAAATTAGTATAGGATATTTGGTGCCCTCAAGTAGGTGTCTCCAAAATTCTAGTGAGCTCTTAATTGCCAAGAGCTCTTTCTCACCAATCGGATAGTTGACTTCAGAACTGGTCATAATTCTTGAGAAAAATCCAACTGGGTGAAGAGGATCTTTAGGAGACATGCGTTGGGACAAAATAGCTCCCAAGGCATAATCTGACGCGTCCACTTCCAAGACATATTGTAATTGGGGATCAGGAAATTTAAGGATAGGTACTGTAGTAAAAGCTTTCTTTAATTTATTAAATGCTGTATTAGCCTGTGATGTCCATAAAAATGGAGTATGGGAACCTGTGAGAGCAGTTAAGGGTTTAGCTATTAGAGAGAAATTTTTTATGAATTTTCTATAAAAGTTCGAAAATCCAATAAAACACTGTACATCTTTCTTAGTTTTGGGAATGGGCCATGATGCTATAGCCTCTACCTTTTTATTCTCCATCTGTATGCCCTGAGGAGATATATGGTATCCCAAGAAAGAGATAGTATCAGTATTAAAGATACATTTTTCTGGTTTGGCAAACAATGAGTTTTGTCTCAGTCGCTGTAACACAGTTCTAACATGTGATATGTGTTGGTCTAATGTTTTAGAGTAAATGAGTATGTCATCAAGGTACACAATCATATACACATCCAAGAGGTCACAAAACAAGTCATTGATGAAACTCTGAAATGTCGCTGGGGCATTACATAGCCCAAACGGCATGACCGTATACTCAAACAATCCATATCTTGTTCTAAACGCGGTCAGCCATTCATGTCCAGCTTTTACTTTTATTAAATTGTATGCCCCTCTTAGGTCAAGTTTTGTAAATATCGTAGCTGCCTGAAGTCGTTCTATTATTTCAGGTATGAGGGGTAGCGGGTATCTGTTTTTCTTGGTTCGTTTGTTCAGTTCCCTATAGTCAATTATAGGTCTTAAGGTGTCGTCTTTATTATGAACAAAAAACATACCTACCCCAGCGGGTGACGTAGAGGGCCTAATAAAGCCCTTTCTTAGGTTATCATCAAGGTATTGTTTTAAATGTACTAGCTCTGGTTCTGACAGTGGATATATATGCCCATAAGGAATATCAGAACCTGGTAGGAGCTCTATTGGGCAGTCATATGATCTATGAGGTGGTAACCTCTCTGCTTCTACTTTATCAAATACATCTGAGTAGTCAGAATAACAGTCAGGAATAAGATATTGTTCTGACGTGGTCTGAAGAATATGTGTGGATGTAAAACAAGTGTTAGTGCAATACTCAGAAATAAAGTTTACCTCTGAAGTATTCCACACAATATGTGGTTCGTGTGTTTGTAACCACCGTAAGCCTAGTACAATAGGAAAAAGAGGAGAGGCTATAACATCAAAGGTAACATGTTCTCTATGACCTGAAGTAGTGGTCATCAGAAGAGGTGTGGTATGGTGAGTGATTGGCCCAGATGAAATAAAAGAACCATCTATAACACGGATGGCAAGTGAATCACCTCTTTTTATTAATGGAATATCATACAACTCTGTGAAAGACTTATCTATTAAATTACCAAAAGTTCCAGAGTCAATAATTGCTTGGGTCTGTATTCTTTGGGTTTCCCACTGTAGAGTAACAGAGAGATTACAATGAGTATTAGAAAATGTGCTATTTGTACAGATAATATTACTAGAATTTCTCTTACCCTTCTGTTTAAGAAGACTTGGGCATTCTTTGACAGAATGTGTCTTTGCTGCACAATATAAACATAAATTGTTTATCCTTCTTCTATTTTTCTCTTCAGCGGAAAGTGGTCCTTTAGTAAAGGCCACTTCCATTGGTTCATCCAAACGTAGAGTGGGGTTTGGATAAGCAGATGTGGGAGGCCTTTTCCAAGTATGTTCTGTGGGAGCTTTTTCATGTCTGCGCTCTCTTAGACGGCGATCAATAGTAACCACTTGGGTCATAAGGGCATCCAGAGTGGTTGGCATAGAACCCCGGGCTAGTTCATCCTTTATTAGATCTGATAACCCTTGGCGAAACTGGAAAAATAGAGCTGTCTCATTCCAGAGGGTGTCAGGTGCCCATCTTTTAAAATCTGAAATGTAATCTTCAGCAGGGCGTTTGTTCTGTTTTAGAGCTTTAAGGGCTATCTCAGCGGTGCTCTGTTTGTTCTTGTCTTCATAGAGAAAAGACATTTTATCAAAGAACAACTGAAGTGAATCCAACACTGGATCGTTGGTTTCGAAAAAATTAGTAGCCCAAGTTTTAGGTTCCCCTTTAAGATATGATATCACAGTAAGAACCTTGATACGATCAGTGGGATATGTTTTAGGTTTGAGTGAAAAATATAACAAACAGGAGTTTTTAAACTCCCTGAAAGAGTTCCTATCACCTGTGAACCTTTCAGGGGGACAAACCTGAGGTTCAGGCTGAGTCTCAGATACTGAAGGTCTTTTATCAATATGATCTCTGATTACAGTACATAAATATTGATTCTCAGATTGGATCTCTCTTATCCCCTGTATTAAGAGATCCATATTCTGAGTGAGAGCATTCACCTTATTTGTAAGGTCTGCTATTTCCATTATAATTCCTTTTATGGCTTAGTATTTTGTAATACCAGGACTCTATTAAGAATTGGGAATTAGGTTCAAGTTCCACTCAGTCTCACAAAATAGCGGAATTAATAAAATAATCCCTGTTCTGCTCATAGACTGAGGGCCCAAAAGGGAATAGCAGCAATGTGTTGCAGAGATTGCAAACTGTCTCTTTAAATATTGGTGCTTTGAGCTGTAGCCACTCCAAATAGCAAGGTATAACAAACACTCCCAGTGTAGCAAAGTTATCAACAGACAGGATAAAATAAATCAATCACACTCAATATTGCAGATTATTTGTATTCCAGTAAATATGTATATCAGAAACAATGGTGCAGTCTCTTTATAAACAGATGCAGCAAGTTGAGGATTAATTACAGGAATGTCTAGAGAATGCAGGCAATATATAAATCAAGTCTTGCAAGGCAAATGTGCAGAGTTTTAGAAAACAAGTTTAAATTAATCTCACCCCAGGAGTTGCAGTTCGTTTGGCAGCTACAGTGTGATGAGAGACAGAGAGAGGTGCTGTGAAATCCGTTTCTGTGTAACAGCTTGCAGACTGAGTCTGGAAGTGCTGGAGAGCTGGAGGAGGTGCCAGTAAGGAAGGTAAGACTTACAATTCCAGCAGGGTATCCAGGAATATGCCTGTGAAAGGAGAGGTAAAGATTACCTTAACAGAAGCTCTTAATTCAGACTGCCAGGGCAGAGAGAGCTTAATGCTGCAGCAGTAGTTGTTTTCCAGGTTACAGCTGACAAAGGAGAGATGGTAAATTAGTGGAGGCTTAGCTGAACTACTTAGACAGTAGTTAATGTGATCCAGGTATCAGAAGACAATACTAAGCAAAGAGAGGTTGGGGAGGAGACTTTTATAGGGTTCAGATACAGGATTTAAAGGGATATACATGACAGTGGTTTAGTGATGGATGCAAACCCTGGGATAAATTTTCTATAATAATTCGAGAACCCCAAGAACCGTTGTACATCTTTCCTAGAATGGGGTACAGGCCAATCCAAAATTGCTTGGACCTTATCATCCTGCATCTTAATACCCTCAGGGGTTATATCATAACCTAAGAAAGTTATGTTGTTGGACTCAAATATGCATTTCTCTAACTTGGCATATAGATTGTTCTTACGTAATCTAGTTAGTAATTCCTTTACACTGTGTTGATCAAGATTTTGTGAATAGATCAGGATGTCGTCAAGATAGACAACTACAAAAACATCTAGTATATCCCTGAAAAGATCATTAATCAAACACTGAAATGTTGCTGGGGCATTGCATAGACCGAATGGCATCACTGTATATTCGAATAGCCCATATCTAGTCCGAAAAGCAGTGAGCCATTTGTCGCCAGCTCTCATTCGTATTAGATTATAGGCTCCTCGAAGATCCAATTTTGTGAAAATCGAGGCCCCCCCTTAATCTTTCTATTAACTCAGGTATTAATGGGAGTGGATACCGATTTTTCCTAGTACGCCTGTTTAACTCCCTATAGTCAATAATGGGTCTCAATGTACCATCTTTGTTGGTAACGAAAAATATGCCTGCACCTGCTGGGGATTTGCTAGGTCTTATAAAGCCTTTCTTAAGATTTTCGTCAATGTAATTTTTTAGGTGTTCTAGCTCTGGTTTAGAGAGGGGGTAAATGTGTCCATAAGGGATTGAGACCCCTGGGAGCAAATCAATAGGACAGTCGTAGTCCCTATGGGGGGGGTAATTTTTCGGCATCTTTTTTGTTAAACACATCAGAGAAATCAGCATACTGTTGGGGTAGAATATTATCATGAACCTGTAACATAACTGAGTCAGAAGATTTTTGTTCACCATCAGTGAATTGAGGAAAAGTTAAACTAAGATTACTCCAATCCACAGATGGTTTATGTGTTCTTAACCAGTCTATACCGAGTATTATATCAAACATTGATTTCTGTGATGTGTGTGCATGATGTTACCTGTAAAGATGTTGTCTGGTGTGTAACAGGACCTGATTTAAGCATGGTGCCATCAATAACCTTCACAGAGACCGGTAGATGCTTACACACAAGGGGTATTTTATTTTGTTTGACAAAAGCTTGATCAACAAAATTTCTGCTAGACCCAGTATCGACAATGGCTTCAGTGGTTATCCGTACTTGGTCCCACTGTAAAGTAATAGGAATGGTCAGGTATGAGGGTTTAATAAATTTCATTAAATAAGATTCTGTAGAATCAATCAACCTACCCTTCTTATTTTTTGTGAGGACAGGACAGTCCTTGACTTCATGTGAGGGGCTGGCACAATACATGCACAGACTGTGCAGTTTCCTTCTGGATTTTTCTTGCATGGTTAGGGGTCCTTTCATAAACCCAATATCCATAGGTTGAGGAGTATCCTTACTAGAGTAGGCTACAGTGGATGATAAACTCCTTGTACTGTTAGCTTTCTCAGAACGGCATTCCCTAAGACGTCTGTCAATATTGATAGTAAGGGTAAACAAGTCCTCTAATGAATCCGGTATACCTGTGTGTTAGAGTTCATCTTTAATTTCCTCTGATAAACCCAAACGGTACTGAGTTTTAAGAGAGACCTCATTCCATTCGGAATCACAAGCTGAGATCTTAAATTGCGTTATGTAGTTCTCTACAGGTTTCTTTCTTTGTTTGAGAGACCTGAGAGTATTCTCTGCTGAGACCTGCTTAAAAGGATCATCATAAAGCACAGACATCTGATTGAAGAAAGCAGATAAGGACCCTAAAATGGAATCTTCATTCTCAAAAAAGTGTCTGCCCAGGCCCTTGGCTCCCCCATCAGATAGGATATGACTGTGAGCACTCTAGACCTTTCGGTTGGATAAGTGCGAGGCTTCATTTCAAAGAGTAACAGACATGAATTCCTAAACTCTCTGAATCTTGATCTGTCTCCAGAGAACTTCTCTGGGGGGGGGGGGGAGACCATGGGTTCTAGGGTTGTTTCTACAGGGGTAGCTTTGGGTGTGAGAGTCTCCCTTAGACAGGCTTTCAATGCCTGATTTTCTACCTGTAGTTCATGGAAGGAGCTAGAAAGAGCTTCCAATCTATCAGAGAGTACCTGAACCTTGTCACTTAATTGGTCTTGTTCCATGATGTAATATATGTAGGATTATACAGTGTATACAAACACAAAATCCTTCCTTCTTGGCTGGTTAATTCTGTCAAGGTTAGGTCAGTGGCAATAGTATATATATCACTAAACTTAAAGTTATGTATGTACCATTTAAGAAACTGTAAGGATGTATAGCTAAATGTTTCTTAAATGTTTTTTTTTTTTAATCTTTGCCTAGGACTTTGAGTGGAAATTTGTAATCAGTGTCTAAGATTACAACACTCAATCTAGGCAATTACCAGTAATTAGCATTAAGGCATATGATGCAGCTTTAACGATATGAAGTCTAATAAGTTAGTAGTAAATAAAGCCTCCTTGTAACAATGTGTAGATATAGAGTAGAAGTGAAAGTCTGACCTGAATCCTGAGAACGGAGATGCGGTACTCACTCACACGCTGGGAGCTGCAGAGTGACTCTGGATGTGAGAGCTGCCCAGGGCCGTAGCTGATGACATCAGCGCTGCTGCACAGGCTGTGTGGGGGGAAGCAGGAGTGCTCTGGTTCACACGCTGGGAGCTGTAGACTGACTCTGGATGTGAGAGCTGCCCAGGGCCGCAGCTGAAGAAGTCAGCGCTGCTCCCTAGGCTGTGTGAGGAGAAGCAGGAGCGCTCTGGTCCGAAAAGGAGACGGACTCAGGAGGGAATCAGCAATGAAGCTTGAATCAGGTAGGCTTTAGAAGGAGCTGCTTTGTGAGCCCTGCAGTAACTGAAGATCACAAAATTAAGGCACTGCAAGTTAGTCACGACTTCTAGTATGGAGCAAGTAACTCGGTTTTGAGCTTGAGGCTAGGAATCAACTTAATTAACCAGCAAGGTGTGCTAGTAGGAGGTGCTCTTTATAGGGAGCATCTTAAAGGTACAAGGTCAGTTAAAACAGCAGGCAGGAACCCTTACACCTTCCTAGGGACCTTTAATTAAGCGACTTGATATGGATACCCAAACATAGATTGCCAGATTTGCCACTCACAAACAATATTATTTTGGACAACTGTCACACTTGGCATAGACTTAGACATTATACAGGAATTGCTCCACATCCTTCACCTATTCATGGTCTACAGGAGCTACTGACGGGCCTTCCAGACATTAATAAGCCAGAGGGGCCTATTTATGAAAGGCCTGTCGGACATGATCTGACTTTGCGGATCATGTCCGACAGACCTTGCTGAATTGTGAACTGCTGGTGCAATGCCGCCCCCTGCAGATTTGCGGCCAATTGGCCTCTAGCAGGGGGTGTCAATCAACCTGATCATATTTGATCGGGTTGAATTGCGGTGATCTCTGTCCTCCTCCTCAGAGCAGGTGGACAGGTTATGGAGCAGTGGTCTTTAGACCGCTGCATCATAACTGGTGTTTTCTGGCGAGCCTAAAGACCTTGCCAGAAACACGGGGCTTCAAGCTCCATATGGAGATTGATAGATATGCTCTAGAGTGGTCTTCTTGGAATTTTGTAGATGTAAGTGATCTTTACCATCAAAAAAGGTTACTCACCTCCAAGCAAATTGTAGAGCTTGTAGCTCCAGTTCCCATGTGGCTTCCATTTGAAAGCTATGACTAGGCTTTTGTCAGACATATAGGTTCCCAAAGACAAATTTGAGAGAATATACTAATTGGGAAAAACGCTGAAAAACAGGGAACAAATTAATAAGACCACTTACAAACCACCATCTAACCTTGCTCAATGACTATAGTGAAGACATACCCTGGCAGATTAAAGCCTGGGGTCGAGAGATGAATGTTCTGATTTCATCTCTGGACGTGGAACATGCAACTACTATTACTAAACATGCTATACACTGCACTATATATCTTGAGATGTTGTTTATGAGTGAAGAAGAATGTAAAACAATAAGGAATTCTGTACTATTTTGTGTCTTGTATACGTGATATTATATTTCCTTAATAAAAATAAAAAATAAAAAAAAGATTACAAGGGTAGCCTAACAAATACACTCCGAAATACAGATAAAACTACAGTATACTGAACAGTTTTTCATTAACTATAAAAGGACTAGGGTTTAGCACATTTGGGTTGATGATTTTCTAGGATTTGTATTGTTCCTCTTTTAGGTAAATAATTACATGTACAAGAACAATTGCAGCAAGAGAGCTGGACAGGATACTAACCAGAAACGCACTCTGCCCTCATATGTATGGGCTTAGTGTAAATAGGTTTTAAAATATATCAACTTTATTAGTTTTATTTAAAAAAGGGTTACACACAATAAAAACAGCTGCATCAAGTAAAATTGTTTTTCAAACCAATGTAGTGAAAATGGATAATGACAAATTCTTATCTTGAATTGATATCATGGATAGTAACTCCAATCTAAAGAGGATTTGTGGTAAACCTTAATGGTAAAGGTAAGTTTATAATCTGCTGTGAGCTAACATCCCTGCAAAATTGAGGCCAACCTGTTAGGGGCCACTAATCAGTCAAAGTGTGTACTCATAAATTGTAAACCTCACTGAGTGTTATGTGGATACTAAAATAAATTGTACACTGTAACTTAACGTTTGGAATACACAGTAAACTCCTGTGGTTTTCATTTATTACACACACGCTCCATTCCAGATATTGGGCTGTACATATGACTGTGGAGATATACCTCTAGTCTTCGGAGCAATGAATATTCTAATTGTGACCCATGGGCACACTAACAAGTAATTTGTATAAGCCTCCTCGCTAAGTATTACACTCTTTTGGAGGTTGCTGAAAGTTATATAATAAAAAGTATACGATATGTAACTTTATAATTAATCAATAGCAACCGATACAATAGCTAGTTGCGAGTCATTGGTTACACTGTAACAACGTTTGAATACACGGTAATTCTGTGGTTTTATTTTATACACACGCTCCATTCTAGATATTGGGCTGTACAAATGATGGCGGAGATATACCGCTAATCTGTGGAGCAACTAATATTTTAATCATGACCCTCGGGCACACTAACAAGTAATTTGTATATATAAGTGCAAACTACACGTAACTTACAAGGTATGGAATACCTAGCCATACTACTACTGTTGCAGTACTCTAGCCACAGAGTACATATGGGTACAATTTATTTTAGTATCCACATAACACTCAGTGAGGTTTACAATTTATGAGTACACACTTTGACTGATTAGTGGCCCCTAACAGGTTGGCCTCAATTTTGCAGGGATGTTAGCTCACAGCAGATTATAAACATACCTTTACCATTAAGGGTTTACCCACAAATCCTATTTAGGTTGGAGTTACTATCCATGATATCAATTCAAGATAAGAATTTGTAATTATCCATTTTCACTACATTAGTTTGAAAACCACTTTTACTTGCTTGCAACTGTTTTTATTGTGTGTAACCCTTTTTAAATAAAACTAATAAAGTTGATATATTTTAAAACCCTACTATACACTAAGCCCATATGTATGAGGGTAGAGTGCTTTTCTAAGAAAACAAAAACGTACTGGAGTCCGCAGTGTTGAAGTCAAACTTTCAGCTTTATTTATCCATAAAAACAGTTGAACAAGAGTACTGCCCTTCAGATAACAACAAGCTTACGTGTTTCGGCTGTATGCCGTAGTCATAGCATAGTAGAGTGCTTTTCTGGTTAGTATCCTGTCCAGCTCTCTTGCTGGAATTGTTCTTGTATATGTTTCTCTATGATACTTAGCACCTATACATAATTACATAGTATATTAGATTATATTTTATACATTTAAATAAAGTATTCTCTCAAAGTAATAAGACTGGTGCCATTGCTCATCTCTCAAAGAATTACATGTCACTGCACCTATATTGTGGTACAGTGTCCCCTGCATCCTACTCAAATTTGTGTCTAGCTAGCTACATTATAGGGGTATTGTATAGCACCAGATTCCTGAGAGTTGAAGACATTTAATCTAGATTTGTAATCAAATTAGGAGCCACTAATTTAAGTATTCATAAAAGTACATTGTAAATGGCCAGATAAAACACGTATGCATTATTTGCAGTAAAAGAGAAAAGACTTACAACTCTGCATTTTTCAATACTAAGAAAAAACAGAAACTCAATGAGATAACAATGAAACACATGTGAAGCAACATAGATTAGATATAATGTACTTTTTACAAACTAGATAAACGTAAAAAGGTGTCAGTTTGATACATTATCAGCTAGTCCCCAAAGATGTATTTAGAGCACAGTTTGAGATTAAAATGGAAAATTGTTCCATCCTTAGAGGTATTTGCTATTAATCATCCAGCTAACTGTGCACCCTCAAGGTAATCCCTCGTATGATAGCAGAAGAAAAATAAAAGAGATGCAAATCTTTATAAACCTTGAAACTTAAAGTGGCAACACTTTCAATAGTAATCAAGTGCCTGTAAAATTAAGGGATACAGCAACACATATTCAGAGTAATGAAAAAGAAAACAATTATTTTCTCTTTTGTCTGCATATATTTTTATTCATGATGTGAGAAGGGTTATGGTAAAGTCTTCTTTCTCCTTTTAAATTCATATACCATCAAAATGCTAGATCTAAGGGTAGTTTCAATGCAAAAAGGCAAGGGGAACATTACAAAATGACAGTATATTTCTATCATCTATCTATATCTATCTCTTAACATGTGGACTGCTCTCTCAAACTGGAGTGGGTACACACAAAATGTCCACGACCAAACTCACAGCCCCAGGTGCTAACCAGTTCTCACAGATAGCTGTGTTTGCAATCAGTGACTCAGGCAATAACCTCCAGACAAACTGGGGTGCATTTAGACAAATGGTGTTACAAGTTTGTTTATGAAAAGTTTGTGGTATAGTTGGGTTACAAATTGTTTTTCAGGGTAGGGGTTGAAAAATAATTAATCTTGATATTCTAATATAATTAAAAAAAATATTAAAAAGAGCATTAAGATCTAAAGGAGGGTCTTTTTAAATATAATTTGCTATGATTAAGCCCAGTGTGTCCCTTTAATAGATTTCTTCCATCACTTTTTTTTTTTTTATTGGCCATTTAAGCATGGACGTCCCTGAAAAGAAAGGACAACAAACCTCCTATTGGCTGACAGCATGGGGGGGGGGTTAAACCAGAGGACGTTATATGAGACAGACATTTGATGGTTACAGTCACGAGGAGGAGTACTGCATCTGGTGGGTAGGTAAAGTGCATATTAACTTAAGTACGTGCCTTTGATCACTACAATATTATTTATTCAAATAAATACATTTAATTTAATATGGCAATTGAATCACTAAAGCAAGATCCCTGGAAGCACTGGCCTTGGCTGCAAATAATGTGCGCATGGCACACACCAGTGTCTCAAACTCTCAGTCAGTACTCAGTAACATTACAACAAATAAGAATGAGACGAGTCTGAGACACTGGTGTGTTCCCAGTGTTGTGCACATTGTTTGCAGCCAAGGCTGGTTCTTCCAGGGATTTTCCTTTAGTAATTAAAAGGGACAGTTAACACCAAAATTGGTTTTGTTTAAAAAGATAGATAACACCTTTATTTTCACCTATTTTCCCCCAGCTTTGCACAACCAACATTAGTATATTAATACACTTTATACACCTCAATTACATACCATCTTATTGCTAGTTAAAGGTATATGAAACCCACATTTTTATATCATAGATAGAACATGACATTTTAAGCAACTTTCTAATTAACTCATATTATCAATTTTCTTCGTTCTCTGGGTATCTGTATTTGAAAAGCAGGAATGTAAGCTTAGGAGCCAGCCCATTTTTAGTTCCGCACCTGGGTAGCGCTTGCTGATTGGTGGCTAAATTCAAATCAAACAGTGGTAGTGCTACATAGCAAACAAACAGTGGATAGTGCTGCGCTAATCAAATCAAACAGTGGTAGTACTGCATAGCAAATCAAACAGTGGTAGTGCTGCCTAGTAATCAATACAGCACTGTCACTTATCATGCAATAATAAAACATTGCAGTGTCACCTACTATCCAGTGTCCTAATCATAACCCCAGAAGAGGCACTGACCATACTGGGTGCTAAATGCTGTACCTACACCACAGTCCACCTTACAGCATCATTTAATGGACCTGCAGGGATATCCATGTCTCTTGCATGTCTCTGCCAGCAGCCTGAGAGCATGTTAAAGCTGTGCGAGCAATGCAGTAGCCATGAAGGAAGACCCTAATGAGTAGTCGTAATCGTCAGTCCACTGGCACTCAGTGCCGATTCACCCAGTCCTGTAGGCTGCACTGCCTATCCCACACCAGAGGTGTCATGGCTCAGGACAACACCTTCACTGCCATAACCAGCTGCTGAGGGATTGTGACACTTGGGGTCCTTCCATTGCACCCCATGACGGTTCAGATGACACCTGTCCCTGCTGTTGAGTAGGAGTGCATGCTTCATGGGAGAGATTTCAATGACCAAGCCCCCATCCACACTCCCACAACGTAACATTATTACTGAAATCCCCACCAGCAGCACACTAATCCATTGGCCTGCTCAGACCCACATTATCAACTACACACATTTCACTAACAAATACATATGACCCAGGAAGATGTGACTCACCAGACCTGCCTAACCCCTGAAGACCCTCCTTACTATTGAGCCACCAGACATCCTCAAGGAAATCAAACTCTGTCCACTCCCTCCAGTGGTAATTTATTCACTGCCAGCCTCAATGTGAACTGCAGCACAAGCATCACTCCACACACCTCTCCTACCCTCTCAAATAACATACCCCCTGCACCTCTTCCTATACACACCCCTGAGAACCGCCCCCCCCAACTTGCTGCAACCCAACCCTGACCACAGTCCATGGCCCCTACCCCTCCACACTGCCCACCAGTGGGACCCAGATGTGATGTCACTGCCTTCTCAAGCATTGTGGAAGGAAACAGTGGGTGAGGTGGAAGCGGACACTATGCTGCATACATGCTTAGAATATTGGTTGGTAGGCAAGGAGGCCCTGAAAACATGTGCCCCCAAAAAAATGTCACCAGTGTCCAAAGGCCCAGGCACAGCAGCAGACACTAGCCTGCACAGTGGCAAGAACTGCCGCTACCGCAATACGGGCGCCAGAGACAGCAGAGGGCACATTAAGACTGCACTAATGGCCTCCAAGGTAGGAAAGAGCTCTAGTAAAACCTGCCAGGGTTGCCGAACCAGGGAGCAAAACCTCAGGGGAACCCCCATCATGCAAGGGTGGAGGGTAAAGGCCCTGGACCGGAACAGCCACTTGGGCCGAGGTGCTGGGTAAATAAAATCCCCCATCACTTTTCTAGGTCGTCCAGACTAAGGGGACACAGTCCTATATTGCTTTGTAGGGACAGAACACAACGAGAGTGATCCATCACAGCAAAAAAACAGGACAGGACAGAAAGATAAAGAGGAAGAAGAATCACACTCTTGACCATTATAAGTAGGTAAATCTCTTCAACCATATAGCAACATTGCATCCCACACTGACACAACCTTGCTCTCAGGGTGACAACCCTTAAGGCATTCCAGTTAAAACCTTACACTTTCTTTTAAAAAGAGCCATTATTAGCATATATGCATAAACTATGATCATCTGGTCAAAGCTACTTTTGCCAGAAAATTTATATGGTATGTATTGGATAGACAAGTGAAGTTAAGTGCAGTACATATTCTCCATGATAGCATATGCGTTATGCAGATTATCAGGGAACCAGAACATTACAGATTTTCTTAGATCATCTATATTCTGGTTTGAAGCCCTATTATGAGAATCAGAAAAGGATGTTAAGGGGTTGCGCCTGTATATAATATATTACATTTACTCCTCAATACAGCCAGGGAGAAAAAAAGAAAGTATATACCCTCTGTAAGTCTGATTTTTTTTTTAAATTTGTTTGCAATTTTCTCTGAGCATTGTACGGACTGGCCTGTGGTAAATTTGCTGGGAGGTCCACTCCTGGGAAGATTGGCAACTTTCTTGAATGTTTTTCCACTTGTGAATAATCTTTCTAACTTAGAATGATGAACTTTAAATAGTTGGAAAATCGCCTTATAACCCTTCCCGTATTAATGGGCAGCAACAATTGCTTCTCTAAGGATCATTGCTGAACTCCTTAGCATTGTGTTAACACACACCTAAATGCTCCAAAACCAGCTGCTAAAACTTCAGCTTTTATAGAGGTGGTCACACTTGCTGATGGTCAATTAATCAAGGGAATTTGATTAGTAGCACCTGGCTGCTACTTAGGGTCAATTTATCAAGCTCCGTACGACTGCTGCTCCATAACCTGTCCGCCTGCTCTGAGGGCAGCAGACAGAAATCAACCCGATCAAATATAATCAGGTTGATTAACACCTCCTGCTAGTGGCCAATCAAAAACAAGAACTGCTGGTGCAATGATAAATGCAGACAGTGTATGCTGTCGGCATTTATCGATGTGTAGCGGACATGATACGCTACATTGTATCATGTCTGCTCGCACTATAAAAAATGGACCCCATTGTCTATTAATTCCTATGGAAGCAGTAATGGTGTACTTAGTTTTTCACACATGGCTTCTCCATTTTGTCTTTATTTTGTGAAATAAATCATGACATGTATAATATGCTAAGGACCAAATGATTGCAATTATGTCCTAATACATAAAACCGCAGATTTTTTATCATTTTGGTACTCCAGGTGGAGAGGAAAATCCAGTGGGGGACGCCCCCACTTGTGGAGGCCTAGATTTTTATGAATAATATGTTGTTATGCATGGTCAATGTATTAGTAATTCTGTTACTGCATCCCCTTAAAATTCACAACAGCAATGCTATTAGCATGATGCATGCAATATTTATCAAATCTATTTGCCTATTTTAGTTTAGATACAAAAGATAAATAGCATTTCTCCAACATTGGTGTGTCCAGTCCACGGCGTCATCCATAACTTGTGGGAATATTCTCTTCCCCAACAGGAAATGGCAAAGAGCACAGCAAAAAGCTGTCCATATAGTCCCTCCCAGGCGCCGCCCCCCCCAGTCATTCTCTTTGCCCGCTCTGAACAACACGAGATGGTGAAGAGTATTGTGGTGTTTATTGTAATTTTTTATTCTTCTATCAAGAGTTTGTTATTTTAAAATAGTGCTGGTATGTACTATTTACTCGAAACAGAAAGAGATGAAAAGTTCTGTTTATAAGAGGAGTATGGTATGATTTTAGCAGCAGTAACTAAAATTGATTGCTGTTTCCACACAGGACTGTTGAGCTGAGAGAACTTCAGTTGGGGGGAACAGTTTGCAGACTTTTCTGCTCAAGGTATGACTAGGCATTTTTCTAACAAGACTGTGTAATGCTGGAAGGCTGTCATTTTTCCCTCATGGGGATCGGTAAGTCCATTTTCTTAGTCTCAAACAGAATAAAGGGCTTATTATGGGCTATAAACTGGTAGAACACTTTTATGGGCTAAACCGATTGTCTTTATTTAGGTATTATATACAGTTTGAAGTTGAATTTCACACTTTTTAGTAACTTTGGGGAACGTTTTTTTTTGCGCAAGGCACTTGTTAAAGACACCTTCCCAGTCAGGAAGGGCCTTTCTCTGTAGTAGGCAGAGCCTCATTTTCGCGCCATTACTGCGCAGGTTACTTTTGAGAACAGTACATGCAGCTGCATGTGTTTTAGGGTCTGGAATTCACTGGAAAAGTTCCTAGAAGGCTTCATTTGGTATCGTATACCCCTCTGGGATTGGTAAAAGTCGCAGCAAAGGCTAAGGCTGGGACTGTAAGGGGGGTTAAAATTTTAAGGGTTAACAGCTTGAAATTTGGGGTGCAATACTTTGAATGCAGTAGGACACTGTGGTGAAAATATGGTAAAGATTGGATAATTCCTTCATAGTTTTTTTCACATATTCAGTAATAAAGTGTGCCCTGTTTAAAATTTAAAGAGACAGTAACGGTTTTGTTTTAAAACGGTTTTTGTGCTTTATTAACCAGTTTAAGCCTGTTTAACATGTCTGTGCCTTCAGATAGATCATGTTTCTGTATGTATGGAAGCCAATGTGACTCCCCCTTCAAATATGTTGTGATAATTGTGCCATAGCATCCAACAAAGTAAGGATAGTACTGTCACAAATAGTAAAGTTGCCCAAGATGATTCCTCAGATGAAGGAAGTAGACATCGTTCTACATCATCTCCTTCTGTGTCTACACCAGTTTTTGCCCACGCAGGAGACCCTTTGTACTTCTAGCGCGCCAATGCTTGTTACTATGGCAACAATTGACGGCAGTAATGGATAACTCCATAGCTAATATTTTATCCAAAATGCCAGCATTTCAGAGAAAGCGCGATTGCTCTGTTTTAAACACTATAGAGCAGGAGGGCGCTGATGATAATTTTTCTGTCTTACCCTCACACCAATCCTGAAGTGGGCAATGAGGGAGGTTTGTCAGATGGGGAAATTTCTGATGCAGGAAGGAATTCTCAGCAGGCAGAACCTGATGTTTGTGACATTTAAATTAATTAGAGCATCTCGCGCTTTACTTAAGGAGGTGCTATCTACTCTGGACTGATTGTGACAAGCTGGTCATCCCAGAAAAATTGTGCAGATGGGACAAGTTTCTTGAGGTCCCGCTGCACCCTGATGCTTTTCCCAATTCCCAAACGGGTAGCGACATAGTGAATAAGGAGTGGGAGAAGCCAGGCATACCTTTGTCCCTCCTCCTATATTTAGAAATTATTCCCTATGGTCGACCCAGAAAGGACTTATGGCAAACAGTCCCTTAAGTCGAGGGGGCGGTTTCTACACTAGCCAAACGCACACCATTCCTTTTGAGGGACATTGTGCTTTCAAAGATCTTATGGATAGAAAAATTGGAGGGTTTGCTTAAAAAGATTTTTGTACAGCAAGGTTACCTCCATTCAACCTATTTCGTGTATTATTCCTGTCACTACAGCGGCGTGGTTCTGGTTTGAAGAACTAGGAAAGTCGCTCAGTAGGAGACTCCGTATGAGGAAGTCATGACAGAATTCACGCACTTAAGTTAGCTAATTCCTTTATTTTAGATGCCGCTTGCCGTTAGCGAGATTAGCGGCGAAAAATTCAGGGTTTGCAATGTGGCGCCGCAGAGCGCTCTGGCTAAAGTCTTGGTCAGCGGATGTATCTTCCAAGACAAAATTGCTTAATATCCCTTTCAAAGTAAGACCCTGTTTGGGGCCAGAATTGAAAGAAATTATTTCAGACATCACTGGGGGAAAGGGCCATGCCCTCCCACAAGATAGGCCTTTCAAGGCTAAGAATAAGTCAAATTTCGTTCTTTCGCATTTCAGAACGGAGTGGTCTCCCAACTCTGCAGCCTCTAGACAAGAGGGTAACGCTTCCCAGACTAAACCAGCTTGGAAACCGATGGCAAGGCGGGAACAAGGTAAACAGGCCAAGAAGCCTGCTGCTGCTACCAAGACAGCATGAAGGGGTAGCCCCCGATCCGGGACCGGATCTAGTAGGGGGCAGACTCTCTCTTTTTGCTCAGTCTTGGGCAAGAGATGTTCAGGATCCCTGGGCACTAGAAATAGTCTCTCAGGGTTATCTTCTAGAATTCAAGGAACTACCCCCAAGGGGAAGGTTCCACATGTCTCACTTATCTTCAAACCAAATAAAGAGACAGGCATTCTTACATTGTGTAGAAGACCTGTTAAAGATGGGAGTGATACACCCAGTTCCAACTGTGGAACAAGGTCAGGGGTTTTACTCAAATCTGTTTGTAGTTCCCAAAAAAGACTGAACTTTCAGACCAATTCTGGATTTAAAAATTCTAAACAAATTTCTCAGAGTTCCGTCGTTCAAAATGGAAACCATTCAAACAATCTTACCCACAATCCAGGAGGGTCAATTTATGACTACCGTGGATTTAAAGGATGCGTATCTACATATTCCTATCCACAAACATCATTATCAGTTCCTAAGGTTCGCCTTTCTGGACAAGCATTACCAGTTTGTTGCTCTCCCATTCGGGCTAGCCACTGCTCCAAGGATTTTCACAAAGGTGCTCGGGTCCCTTCTAGCGGTTCTAAGACCAAGGGGTATTGCAGTGGCACCTTACCTGGACGACATTCTAATCCAAGCGTCGTCTCTTTCCAAAGCAAAGGCTCATACAGACATTGTTCTAGCCTTTCTCAGATCTCACGGGTGGAAGGTGAACGTAGAAAAGAGTTCCCTGTCTCCGTCGACAAGAGTTCCCTTCTTGGGAACAATAATAGATTCTTGAGCAATGAAGATTTTCCTGACAGAGGTCAGAAAGTCAAAGCTTCTAAACGCTTGTCAAGTTCTTCACTCTATTCTGCAGCCTTCCATAGCTCAGTGCATGGAAGTAGTAGGGTTGATGGTTGCAGCAATGGACATAGTTCCTTTTGCTTGAATTCATCTAAGACCATTACAACTGTGCATGCTCAAGCAGTGGAATGGGGACTATACAGACTTGTCTCCAATGATTCAAGTAGACCAGATGACCAGAGACTCACTCC
This sequence comes from Bombina bombina, assembly GCF_027579735.1. Classification (NCBI taxonomy): domain Eukaryota; kingdom Metazoa; phylum Chordata; class Amphibia; order Anura; family Bombinatoridae; genus Bombina; species Bombina bombina. Next base: position 1,094,922,204 of record NC_069499.1, read on the forward strand.
GTTGGTGGTTGACCCAGGATCACATGTCCCAGGGAATGAGTTTCCGCAGACCAGAGTGGGTCATCGTCACGACCGATGCCAGTCTATTAGGCTGGGGCGCGGTCTGGGATTCCCTGAAAGCTCAGGGTCTATGGTCTCGGGAAGAGTCTCTTCTCCACGATAAACATTCTGGAACTGAGAGCAATATTCAATGCTCTCCGGGCTTGGCCTCAACTAGCGAAGGCCAGATTCATAAGATTCCAGTCAGACAACATGACGACTGTTGCTTACATCAACCATCAGGGGGGGAACAAGGAGTTCCTTGGCGATGAGAGAGGTGTCCAAAATCATCAAATGGGCGGGAGGATCACTCCTGCCACCTATCTGCAATCCACATCCCAGGAGTAGACAACTGGAGGCGATTAGCTGAGTCATCAGCCTTTCCATCCGGGGAGTGGGAACTTTCACCCGGAAGTGTTGCCCATTGACTCAATTATGGGGCATTCCAGACATGGATCTGATGGCATCTCGTCAGAACTTCAAGGTTCCTTGCTAGGGGTCCAGATCCAGGGATCCCAAGGCGACTCTAGTGGATGGCATTATGGCGCCTTGGTCCTTCAACCTAGCTTATTGCGTTTCCACCGTTCCCTCTCCTTCCCAGGCTGGTAGCTAGGATCAAACAGGAGAAGCCTCGGTGATTCTGATAGCTCCTGCATGGCCACGCAGGACTTGGTATGGCAGACCTGGTGAATATGTCATCGGCTCCACCATGGAAGCTACCTTTGAGACAGGATCTTCTAGTACTAGGTCCATTCGAACATACAAATCTAGTTTCTCTGCAGCTGACTGCTTGGAAATTGAACGCTTGATTTTATCCAAGCGCGGGTTTTCAGATTCAGTGATAGATACTCTGGTCAAGCCAGAAAACCTGTGACTAGAAAGATTTACCATAAAATATGGAAAAGATATATCTGTTGGTGTGAATCCAAGGGATTCTCATGGAGTAAGATTAAAATTCCCAGGATCCTCTCCTTTCTCCAAGAGGGTTTGGATAAGGGATTGTCAGCGAGTTCTCTAAAAGGACAGCTTTCTGCTCTATCTGTCGTGTTACACAAACGACTGGCAGCTGTGCCAGATGTTCAAGCTTTTGTACAGGCTTTGGTCAGGATCAAGCCTGTTTACAGACCTTTGACTCCTCCCTGGAGTCTAAATTTAGTTCTTTCAGGTTCTTCAAGGGTTCCGTTTGAACCCTTACATTCCATAGATATCAAGTTATTATCTTGGAAAGTTCTGTTTTTATTTGCTATTTCTTCTGCTAGAAGAGTTTCTGAATTATCTGCTTTGCAGTGTGATCCACCCTATCTGGTGTTCATTCAGATAAGGTGGTTTTTGCGTATCAAGCCTGGTTTTCTTCCAAAAGTTGTTTCCAACAAAAATATTACCAGGAAATAGTTGTTCCTTCTTTGTGTCCGAATCCAGTTTCAAAGAAGGAACGTTTGTTACACAATTTAGATGTAGTTCGTGCTTTAAAGTTCTATTTAGAAAGCAACAAAGGATTTCAGACAAACTTCTTCTTTGTTTTGTCGTTTATTCCGGTAAGAGGAGAGGACAAAAAAGCTACTGCTACCTCTCTTTCTTTCTGGCTGAAAAGCATCATCCGATTGGCTTATGAGACTGCCGGACGGCAGCCTCCTGAACGAATCACAGCTCACTCTACCAGGGCTGTGGCTTCCACATGGGCTTTTAAGAACGAGGCTTCTGTTGATCAGATATGTAAGGCAGCGACTTGGTCTTCTCTGCACACTTTTGCCAATTCTACAAATTTTGATACTTTTGCTTCTTCGGAGGCTATTTTTGGGAGAAAGGTTTTGCAAGCCGTGGTGCCTTCTGTTTAGGTAACCTGATTTGCTCCCTCCCTTCATCCGTGTCCTAAAGCTTTGGTATTGGTTCCCACAAGTTATGGATGACGCCGTGGACCGGACACACCAATGTTGGACAAAACAGAATTTATGCTTACCTGATAAATTAATTTCCCCAACGGTGGTGTCCGGTCCACGGCCCGCCCTGGTTTTTTAATCAGGTTTGAAAAATGTCTTTCTCTATACACTACAGTCACCACGGCACCCTATAGTTTCTCCTTTTTTTCTCCTAACCGTCGGTCGAATGACTGGGGGGGGCGGAGCCTGGGAGGGACTATATGGACAGCTTTTGCTGTGCTCTTTGCCATTTTCTGTTGGGGAAGAGAATATTCCCACAAGTTATGGATGACGCCGTGGACCGGACACACCGTTGAAGAAAGTAATTTATCAGGTAAGCATAAATTCTGTTTTTTTTGATTGTTCAATATAACAAAGCTGGGAAAATTAGTAAGGTTTTATTGGTCAAGGCTTCCACAAGCTACACACACACATATATATATTCTCTTCGAAAGTCTGCATTCAGGTTTTGTCTGGTCTAACATGTTTCTGAGTGCATATGGAAATCTGTTTAAAGATAGTTTCTATTATTGCAGGAAAGATTCCAGACAATTGTCAGTGTAAAAAACACAAACTCTCATTTTAGTAATTTGAGGAACTATATAGTATAAATATTGAGGTATATATATTAATTATAAGTACCCATAAAGCTAAACTCCTTTATGAAAGCAGCCACATGTTTAACGCAATGAAGTAACTAATTACAGTCTACAGCAATAATTGTTAAAATATATGTATTTTTTTTATAAATTAATATTGGTGAATGTGTAACTTTTGCCCCTTAAGGGTCTGTAACCAACTCAAATAGCATTCATTGCATGCACATTGCTGGTTACACATAACTTTATATATTTATTCTCCTACATGAACTTTGAATATTACTGTTGTGACAACACAAAATTCACAGTTTATGTATTTTTATAATAGGCATGGAAAGCTTACAGTCTAATTGAACCATATATCCAATAACATATGCACACTTTTTTCTTGTATCCTTAGCATGCATTACCCTTGCATCACGCTCCCTCCCTATACCTATGAATGATCCAGTGAATCATGTCCCTATACTTCAGGACAGTGATAGCCCGGTCAGGCCTATACTCCAAGTAACAAGATACCAGCACCCTGAAACACCTTTGCCATTCATGAACGGTATTAGGTCTCTTCACCTTCTTGGAACCCGTTCCATCCTTACTACATTATTTTGCCTTGTAAATCTAAGATGAGAGCTCAAATATATTAATGTATTTATTTTCTCAAATTTTTGAGATCGTAATTAGGTGATCATGCAGAAAATTAATTAAACAGGTATAATTATCCTTGTGAGCCACTACCTTCATTGTAGAACCAGAAATGCTACCCTGAATACAAAGGAGCTCCGATGTCACCACCCCCCCAGGACTCACCACTGCTCCAGGTTCCCTTGTTGCAATGGCTTACTAACCTGCACCTTCCATGCATTAATGGTCCTATCAGCAGAACCCTTATGCTTCTCCTGTGCTGCCACTAGCTGCTAAACATCCCTTTCAATTATAAGGAACTGTTACTGTCAGAAAAGGAAGACCCTAATGAGTAGTCGTAATCGGTCAGTCCACTGGCACTCAGCACAGATTCACCCAGTCCTGTAGGCTGCACTGCCTATCCCACACCAGAGGTGTCATGGCTCAGACGACATCTTCACTACCATACAAGCTACTGAGGATTGTGACGCTTGGGGTCCTTCCATTGCACCCCATGATGGTTCAGATGGCATCTGTCCCGCTGTTGAGTAGGTAGATGCCTCATACTGCAACCACTTTCCTCCTGAAAGAAGAAATTAGGGGAAGGAGTGCCACGGCTCATGGGAGAGATTTCAATGACCAAGCCCCCATCCACACTTCCACACGTAACATTATTACTGAAAATCCCCACCAGCAGCACACTAATCCATTGCCTGCTCCAGACCCACATTATCAACTACACACATTTCACTAACAAATACATATGAGCCAGGAAGATGTGACACGCCAGACCTGCCTAACCCCTGAGACCTCCTTACTATTGAGCCACCAGACATCCTCAAGGAAATCAAACTCTGTCCACTCCCTCCAGTGGTAATTTATTCACTACCAGCCTCAATGTGAACTGCAGCACAAGCATCACCCCACACACTCTCCTTCCCTCTCAAATAACATACCCCCTGCACCACTTCCTATACACACTCCTGAGAACCGCCTCCCCCCAACCTGCTGCAACCCAACCCTGACCACAGCCATGGCCCCTACCCCTCCACACTGCCCACCATGTGACCCAGACGTGTTGTCACTGCCTCTCAAGCATTGTGGGAAGGAGACAGTGGGTGAGGTGGAAGCGGACACTATGCTGCATACATGCTTAGAATATTGGTTGGTAGGCAAGGAGGCCCTGAAAACAGTGGCCCCAAAAAAAGTCACCAGTGTCCAAAGGCCCAGACACAGCAGCAGCACTAGCCTGCACAGTGGCAAGGACTGCCGCTACCGCATACGGGCGCCAGAGACAGCAGAGGGCACATTAAGACTGCACTAATGGCCTCCAAGGTACGAAAGAGCTCTAGTAAAACCTGCCAGGGTGCCGAACCAGGGAGCAAAACCTCAGGGGAACCCCCATCATGCAAGGGTGGAGGGTAAAGGCCCCGGACAGGAGCAGCCACTTAGGGCCAAGGTGTTGGGTAAATAAAATCCCCCATCACTTTTCTAGGTGGTCCAGACTAAGGGAACACAGAAGCACAACAAGAGTGACAGAAGCACAACAAGAGTGATCCATCACAGCAAAAACCAGGAACAGGACAGAAAGATAAAGAGGAAGAAGAATCACACTCTTGACCATTTATAAGGAAGGTAAATCTCTTCAACCATATAGCAACATTGCATCCCACACTGACACAACCTTGCTCTCAGGGTGACTTAACCCTTAAGGCATTCCAGTTAAAAACCCTACACTTTCTTTTTAAAAAGAGCCATTATTAGCATATATGCATAAACTATGATCATCTGGTCAAAGCTACTTTTGCCAGAAAATTAATATGGTATGTATTGGATAGACAAGTGAAGTTCTGTGCAGTACATATTCTCCATGATAGCATATGCGTTATGCAGATTATCAGGGAACCAGAACATTACAGATTTTCTAAGATCATCTATATTCTGGTTTGAAGCCCTATTATGAGAATCAGAAAAGGATGTTAAGGGGTTGCGCCTGTATATAAATTTTATTACATTTACTCCTCAACACAGCCAGGGAGAAAAAAGGAAAGTATAACCTTTTTAACTTTTTTTTTAAATTTGTTTGCAATTTCTCTGAGCATTGTACGGACTGGCCTTGGAGTAAATTTGCTGGGAGGTCCACTCCTGGGAAGATTGGCAACTGTCTTGAATGTTTTCCACTTGTGAATAATCTTTCTAACTTTAGAATGATGAACTTTAAATTGTTGGAAATCGCCTTATAACCCTTCCCGTATTAATGGGCAGCAACAATTGCTGACCATTTCCTCCTTAGCATTGTGTTAACACACACCTAAATGCTCCAAACCAGCTGCTAAAACTTCAGCTTTTATAGAGGTGGTCACACTTGCTGATGGTCAATTAATAAGGGGAATTTGATTAGTAGCACCTGGCTGCTACTTAGGGGTCAATTTATCAAGCTCCGTACGACTGCTGCTCCATAACCTGTCTGCCTGCTCTGAGGCAGCGGACAGAAATCAACCCGATCAAATATGATCGGGTTGATTAACACCTCCTGCTAGTGGCCAATCAAAAACAAGAACTTCTGGTGCAATGATAAATGCAGACAGTGTATGCTGTCGGCATTTATCGATGTGTAGCGGACATGATACGCTACATTGTATCATGTCTGCTCGCACTATAAAAAATGTACCCCATTGTCTATTAATTCCTATGGAAGCAGTAATGGTGTACTTAGTTTTTCACACATGGCTTCTCCATTTTGTCTTTATTTTGTGAAATAAATCATGACATGTATAATATGCTAAGGACCAAATGATTGCAATTATGTCCTAATACATAAAACCGCAGAATTTTTATCATTTCGTACTCCAGGTGGAGAGGAAAATCCAGTGGGGGACGCCCCCACTTGTGGAGGCCTAGTATGTGTTATGCATGGTCAATGCATTAGTAATTCTGTTACTGCATCCCTTTAAAATTCACAACAGCAATGCAATTAGCATGATGCATGCAATATTTATCAAATCTATTTACCTATTTTAGTTTATGATACAAAAGATAAATAGCATTTTTTTGATTGTTCAATATAACAAAGCTGGGAAAATTAGTAAGGTTTTATTGGTCAAGGCTTCCACAAGCTACACACACACACATATATATATTCTCTTCAAAAGTCTGTATTCAGGTTTTGTCTGGTCTAACATGTTCTATTTTCTATTTCTAGTTTCTATTATTGCAGGAAAGATTCCAGACAATTGTCAGTGTAAAAAACACAAACTCTCATTTTAGTAATTTGAGGAACTATATAGTATAAATGTTGAGGTATATATATTAATTATAAGTACCCATAAAGCTAAACTCCTTTATGAAAGCAGCCACATATTTAACGCAATGAAGTAACTAATTACAGTCTACAGCAATAATTCTTAAAATATATGTATTTTTTTTTATAAATTAATATTGGTGAATGTGTAACTTGTGCCCCTTAAGGGTCTGTAACCAAGTCAAATAGCATTCATTGCATGCACATTGCTGGTTACACATAACTTTATATATTTATTCTCCTACATGAACTTTGAATATTACTGTTGTGACAACACAAAATTCACAGTTTATGTATTTTTATAATAGGCATGGAGAGCTTACAGTCTAATTGAACCATATATCCAATAACATATGCACACTTTTTTCTTGCATCCTTAGCATGCATCACCCATTTACTTACTTATCAATACTTAAAGGGATATGAAAACCAAAAATTTTATATCATGATTCAGATATATTGTGTATGCTCCTACAGTGTATTGTGTGCAAAAGATATCTAGAAAAAGACGACATTTGATGATATAAGTCAATTGGAAATTTTAAATTGTATGCTCTTTTTTTGAATCTTAAAAGAAAATCTTTGAGTTTTATGTCCCTTTAAGATAAAAAGGGTTAGGATTTGGAAATAAAATCTTAATTTTATATAGGTAGCTTATCCTATATAATAAAAGGCCAGGTATGTTTGTCATGTGCAGTAGAGGTTGTGGGGGGTGGTGGCCAGAGGGGCATGACAAAGGGTCATGGCTGGACGGGAGCATGCATTATGGGCGTGTGGTTAGGCAGGAGTGGGCGTGGCCTAGAGAGTGCAAAAGAGAGGGGAAAAGAACAAAAGAGAGGGGGGAGAGAGCAAAAGGGGGGACTGAGAGAGAGGGGTAGAGAGAGTAAAAGAGAGGGGAGAGAGAGCAAAAGAGAGGAGGGAGAGAGAGAGCAAAAGAGAAGGGGGGAGAGAGAGCAAAAGTGAAGGGAAATAGAGAGCAAAAGAGAGGGGGGATAGAGAGCAAAAGAGGGAAGGGGCAAGAGAGAGCAAAAGAGAGGGGAGAGAGAGAGCAAAAGAGAGGGGGAGAGAGAGAGCAAAAGAGAGGGGGGAGACAGTGCAAAAGAGAGGGGGGAGAGAGAGAGCAAAAGAGAGGGAGAGAGAGAAAACAAGAGGGGGAGAGAGAGAGCTAAAAAGAGGTTAAAGAGGAAAAGAAGGACGAGAGAGAGCAAAAGAGGAGGAGAGAGAGCAAAAGAGGGGAGGAGAGAGTAAAAGAGAGGGGGAGAGAGCAAAAGAGAGAGAGAGAGAGACAAATAGAGGGGAGAGTGCAAAAGAGATGGGAGAGAGAGATTGAGCAAAAGAGATTGGGGAAGTGCAAAAGAGAGGGGGGAGAGAGAGTGCAATGGATATGTACAGTATGGGATATGGTCAAGGCTTCCACAAGCTACACACATATCCTATATAATAAAAGGCCAGGTATGTTTGTCATGGGCAGTAGAGACTGCACAAGAACAAACATACCTGGCCTTGAGTAGCAGAGAGGGTGGGCCTAAGCAGCTGTGAGGGGGTGCCCTGGACGGGCGTGGCAAAGGGGCATGGTTGGACGGGATCATGCATTATGGGCGTGTGGTTAGGCAGGAGTGGGTGCAGCCTAGTGTGCAAAAGAGAGAGGGAAAGAACAAAAGAGAGGGGGGAGAGAGAGCAAAAGTGGGGGCTGAGAGAGAGGGGTAGAGAGAGTAAAAGAGAGGGGAGGGAGAGCAAAAGAGAGGAGGGGAGAGAGAGAGCAAAAGAGAGTAGGAGAGAGAGAGCAAAAGAGGGGGGATAGAGAGCAAAAGAGATGGGAGAGAGAAAGTGCAAAAGAGAGGGGGAGAGAGAGCGCAAAAGAAAGGGGAGAGAGTGCAAAAAAGAGGGGGAGAAAGTGCAAAAGAGAGGGGGAAGAGAGAGAGTGAAAGAGAGAGAGGAGAGAGAGAGCTCAAAAGGGAGGGGGGAGAGAGAGTGCAAAAGAGAGGGGGGAGAGAGAGAGCAAAAGAGAGGGGGAAAGAGAGAGCAAAAAAGAGAGAGAGCAAAAGAGAGGGGAGAGAGCAAAAGAGGGGGAAGAGAGAGCAAAAGAGGGGGAGAGAGCAGTCTCTGTCCCCCTATCTTTTGCACTCTCTCCCCTCTCTTTGCACTCTCTCTCTCCCCCTCTCTTTTGCTCTCTCTCTCTCTCCCCCTCTCTTTTTTGTGCTTACTCTCTGCTCCCTCTCTTTTGCACTCTCCCCCCTCTTTCTTTTGCACTCTTTCTCTCCCCTCTCTTTTGCACTCTGTCTTCCCCTCTCTTTTGCACTCTCTCCCCCATGTACGGGATATGGAGTAATATATTTTAATCTTATATTTTTTTTCTTCTGTAACTGCCTAAGTAGGGACGTGTTTAGTATTCCTGTTAAGCTATATAAAACCGGGTTGCCATGTGATTGTTAGATGTGTCTGTATAATAAGGAGAGTAGCATATATACGGATTCATTTGTGAATAAACTCTGCAGCGTTATACTCTGGGGTTGCTTCCTTCATTGGCAAATTATTCGACAATTAGAGGTTTTAATCAATCTTGATTTAACAATTCAGCATTCTATGAAAGGGATATTCCTGTTTGAGTTTATGCTGAAAAAAATAGACACTGCAAAGTGCCTAATGTAAAAGATATCCCTTTTAGGTTCCATCACAATATATTGTATGGAATCTATTTAAAGTACATTGTAAATATCAATGTTCTACAATGTAAACAGAAAGTTGCATTTCGCGTCAAAGCCCCACATGTATTTTCGCAGATCCCATATGGGATAGTTCGTTATTGGCTGTAATGCCTGGTGGAGTTGTTGCTGGGTCAGGCAAGCATATGCCTGTTAGAGGTGGTGCTTGAAATGTGTGTTGTAAGGCTTGTAGAGGAAACTGTTATCTTAGGGTCCTTTGGAAAATTATACAGAACATCAGAATTTTTCCATTGGGACCTACAATACACACATTGGATTTACTGAAGCAGCTGACTGATGACGGTGTTCTGTATCATTTGCCAAAGGAAGCTAAGATAACAGTTTCCTCTGCAAGCCTTACAACACATATTTCAAGCACCACCTCTAACAGGTGTATACTTGCATGACCCAGCAACACCTCCACCAGGCGTTACAGCCAATCACGAACAATCTCATGTAGGATCTGCGAAAATGCATGTGGGGCTGTGACGGGAAATAATGGACCCTGCACCTAAGAAGTTAAAGAAATTAAAGGTACCTTTATACAGATCAACTTTATCACCCCATCCACTATCTAGGATTGTTGTGACATTCCTAGGAAATCACTGAAAAGGAATACTTTGTACTTTACATTCACTGATTATCAGGATATATTTTGGATATATTTTTCATATATTCTATATATTTTTTTCATTTTTTCACTTCTTTTTTTCATTTTTTTCTATTCTTTTTACACTTTCACATGTACACTTCATCATTTTTTACCAACCCCCAGGAGATCACGGATATTCATTTGAGGACTCTAACATATATATACACACACACACACACATATATATATATATATATATATATATATATATATATATATATATATGTCCCTCTTTTCTTTTATATTCTATATTTTTATTTTTATTTTACATGCCATTACCCTGCACTATATTAACCACTATTATCAGTCAGGCCAACAATTATAGTTACAGTATCCTATATCTACTACTGCAAGTACTATAGTGCTTCCACTGAAACTTTTCTCATAGTGACTCCAAAAAACAATTATAAATCTTATTTTAGCTGTCATACACCTGTGTTTAGGGAAATAAGATGAATGAAGGAACAGAAAACAGTAATACTCTTGAGTTAACCCCCTACCACGGTTTAACTCTAACCATTAATAACCAAAATCCCTTCACCACTGATAATCCAAACCCCCACCTTCTTCCACCACATTTTAACCCTTATGACAAAAACTAATTAACCTTTACACACATACAACCCCCACTTAATTCTAAACATACATGTTCTCATTGGTTCCCATATTTGTGTATGTATATATATATATATATATATATATATCGAGATGTCACGCCTTAGTCTTTTGCTCACACCCAAACTTGTTACTTTGAACTTGTAATACAAATACAAGAATAGGAGCGCTATTGATTTAACTTGAGTGGTAGCGCACAATAGCTCTATTATTTTTGTGCTCCATTACCTGTTAAAACTATATTACTATTGACTTATAATCCCAGATTGTGCATTATTTATAGCACAGAGCTGCAATATGGAAAGGGCACACTGTTTTATCAATTGCACTTCACTTCCAGGCTGAAATCTTTAAGAGGTGTTTTAAAATAAGCATGTTTTTTTTTACTTGGTTAATTTGATATGATGAACCAAGAAACTAACTCCTCTTTAGCAATATTGAATAAAGCCTTATAAAAACCATACATCAAGAAATGAAAACACAAATATGTAGAACTAGTAGGAAAGCCTGCCCAGAGGGCAGTCTATTGTGGTGACGGAACCACCGAACCACCCTGCCATTTTCGTAAGGGCTTATGCTGCATCCAGGTGGATTCTTTCACCACCCTGCCATTTTCTGAATCCACCTGGATAAAGCTTACACTCACCACCACTTTTGCTCTCTCTCCCCCCTCTCTTCTGTTCTCTCTCCCCCCTCTCCTTTGCTCTCTATCTCCCCCCTCTCTTTTGCTCTCTCTCTCCCCTCTCTTTTGCTCTCTCTCCTCTCTATTTTGCTCTCTCTCTCCCCCCCCTCTCTTTTGTGCTCTCTCCCCCTCTCTTTTGCACTCTCTCCCCCTCTCTTTTGCGCTCTCTCACTCCCCCTCTCTTTTGCTATCTCTCTCCACCCTCTCTTTTGCTCTCTCCCCCCTCTCTTTTGCTCTCTCTCTTCCCCCTCTCTTTTGCTCTCTCTCTCTCTCTCCACCCTATATATTGCTCTCTCCCCCTCTCTTTTGGTCTCTCTCCCCCCTCTGTTTTGCTCTCTCTTCCCCCCTTTCTTTTTTTCTCTCTCCCCCCTCTCTTTTGCTCTCTCTCCCCCCTTATGTTGCTCTCTCTCTCCCCCCTTTCTTTTTCTCTCTCTCTCTCCACTCTATCAAATTGCTCTCTCTCCCCCCACTTTTTGGCTCTCTCACCCCTCTCTTTTGGTCTCTCTCCCCCTCTGTTTTGCGCTTCCCCCCCTCTCTTTTGCTATCTCTCTCCTCTCTTTTGCTCTCTCTCTCCCCCTTCTCTTTTGCTCTTTCTCCCCCTCTCTTTTGCTCTATCCCCCCTCACTTTTGCTCTCTCCCCCTCTCTTTTACTCTCTCTCCCCTCTCTTTTGCACTCTCTCCCCTCTCTATTGCTCTCCCCCCTCTCTATTGCTCTCTCCCCCCTCTCTTTTGCACTCTCCCCTCCTCTCTTTTGCTGTCTCTCCCCCCCCTCTCTTTTGCTCTCTCTCCCCCCCTCTCTTTTGCTCTCTCTCCCCCTTCTCTGTTGCTCTCTCTCCCCCCCATTCTTTTGCTCTCTCTCTCTCTTTCCCTCTTTTGCTCTCTCTCTCCCCCTTCTCTTTTGCTCTTTATCTCCCTCTCTTTTGCTCTCTCTCCCCTCTCTTTTGTGCTCTCTCCCCTCTCTATTGCTCTTTCTCCCCTCTCTTTTGCTCTCTCCCCTCTTCTCTTTTGCTGTCTCTCTCACCCTCTATTTTGCTCTCTCTCCCCCTTCTCTTTTTCTCACTCTTCCTCTCTCTTTTGCTCTCTCTCTCTCTCTCTCTCTCTCTCTCTCTCTCTTCCCCTCTCTTTTGCACTCTCTCTTCCCCTCTATTTTGCTCTCTCTCCTTCTATTCTGCACTCTCTCCCCTCTCTTTTGCTCTCTCTCTCCCCCCCTTCTCTTTTGCTCTCTCCCCCCTCTCTTTTGTACTCTCTCTCTCAACCTCTCTTTTGCTCTCTCTCTCTCTCCCACTGTCTCTTTTGCTCTCCCTCCCCCCCTCTCTTTTGCTCTCTCTCTTTCCCCCTGTCTTTTGCTCTCTCTCTCCTCCTCTCTTTTGCTCTCTCTCTCCCCCCTCCCTTTTGCGCTCTCTCTCCCCCTCTCTTTTGCACTCTCTCTCTTACCCTCTCTTTTGCGCTCTCTCTCCCCCTCTCTTTTGTGCTCTCTCTCTCTCCCCCTCTCTTTTGTGCTCTCTCTCCCCTCTCTTTTGCTCCCTCCCCCCTCTCTTTTGCTCTCTCCCCCTCTCTTTTGCGCTCTCTCTCCCTCCTCTCTTTTGTGCTCTCTCTCCCCCCTCTCTTTTGTGCTCTCTCTCCCTCTCTTTTGTGCTCTCTCCTCCCCCCTCTTTTGTGCTCTCTCTCTCCCCCCTCTCTTTTGGGCTCTCTCTCCCCCTCTCTTTTGCGCTCTCTCTCTTACCCTCTCTTTTGCACTCTCTCTCCCCCTCTCTTTTGTGCTCTCTCTCCCCCTCTCTTTTGCGCTCTCTCTCTCCCCCTCTCTTTTGCTCCCTCCCCCCCCCTCTCTTTTGCTCTCTCCCCCCTCTCTTTTGCGCTCTCTCTCCCTCCTCTCTTTTGCGCTCTCTCTCCCCCCTCTCTTTTATGCTCTCTCCCCCTCTCTTTTGTGCTCTCTCTCCCCCCTCTTTTGTGCTCTCTCTCTCCCCCCCTCTCTTTTGCCTACTCTCTCTCCCCCCTCTGTTTTGCACTCTCTCTCTCCCCTCTCTCTTTTGTGCTCTCTCTCCCCTCTCTCTTTTGCACTCTCTCCCCCCCTCTCTTTTGCACTCCCCCCCCCTCTCTTTTGCACTCTCTTCCCCTCTCTTTTGCACTCTCTCTCCCCCACTTTTGTACTCTCTCTCCCCTTCTCTTTTGCTCTCTCTCCCTCTCCCTCTCTTTTGCTCTCTCTCCTCCTCTCTTTTGCTCTCTCTCCCCCCTCTCTTTTGCTCTATCTCCCCCCTCTCTTTTGCTATCTCTCTTTCCCCCCTGTCTTCTGCTCTCTCTCTCTCTCTCTCTCTCACCCCCTTTCTTTTGCTCTCTCTCTCTTTTGCTTTCTCTCCACCCTCTTTGGCTCTCTCTCTCCCTCATTTGCTCTCTCTCCCCCTCTCTTTTGCTCTCTCTCCCCCCTCTTGTTTGCTCTCTCTCAACCTCTTTTGCGCTCTTACACAGACAGCCATGGCTGCTCCCGCCCGGCCTTGCCCCTGTCACGCACCAGCTCTGCCTCCATCATGTCTGGCTCCACCCCCTCCATCCCGTCATGCCCCGGCTCCGTCCCGTCATACCTGGCTGGCTCTGCCCCTTCATGCCAGGTCCTCTATGCCCCCTTCATGCATGGATTGTCTACGACCCCTTAACAGATCAGGTGCCAGGTTAGTTTGCCCACACCTCCACCAGCAGAAGATCGTTACAGACGGTGACACACACAGTAACGATAACGATCAGGCATCTGGCCTCATATGGAAGCGGAGCACCGATTGCGCTCTGGTTCAATATGCGGCAGATGCCTGAAGCTTCAGGCGCTCCAGCTCTAAGCTGTTATGATACAGCTGAGAGTTGGAGCTCCTGAAGCTGTGTCTTGCTGAGGTGGCTGCACGCGCATCCAACATTCCTTTGAGGATGCTTGCGCAACTGCCGACGGACATCACAAACACAATTATAGTATAGATTCCAAAGTCTAAAATCTTTGACGGACAAGTCTATAAAGCTATAAATCATGACAGTACTATGATGTACCTATGCTGTAAAGGGAGTTTGTCTCACAAATGGTGATCCCTGCTGTGAAGGTGGTGCATACATTACAATAGGATTTCCAAAAAAACATAATTTAATATTGATATAAATCAAATAAATTGAATATTGAAATAAGATGTGCAGTAAATAAAATGATATATTTTAATCTCATTAAATATTGTAAAAAAATTGTTCTGCAAAAAACATATTTTGTGGAAAAACTAGAATTTCTACTGAAATTGTGCAGGAAAGAAACTTTTTAAGTTGCACAGTAGAAATCATAATAAAACTACAATGCACAAAAAATGCTATGGAATTCATATTCATAATATAATTTTCAATGCATATTATTGTTCTTATTGTAAACTGACTTTCCTGCCTCTGCTTATCAGCTGAACAGGGGCATTCCACGGTGCACAGCTTAAATTTCTCCCCTGGGTCTGGTATATTCGGGACATCCTAAAACATAATCGCCTAGATTTAGAGTTCTGCGTTAGCCGTCAAAACCAGCGTTAGGGGGTCCTAACGCTGTTTTTTTCCGACCGCTGGTATTTAGAGTTTTGTAGGTAAGGGTCTAATGCTCACTTTCCAGCCGCGACTTTCCATAACCCAGATCCCCTTACGTCAATTGTGTATCCTATCTTTTCAATGGAATCTTCCTAACGCCGGTATTTAGAGTCTTGGCTGAGGTGAGCGTTAGAACTCTAACGACAAAATTCCAGCTGCAGAAAAAAGTCAGGAGTTAAGAGCTTTATGGGCTAACGCCGGTTCATAAAGCTCTTAACTACTGTGCTCTAAAGTACACTAACACCCATAAACTACCTATGTACCCCTAAACCGAGGTCCACCCACATCGCCGCCACTCTATTAAATTTTTTTAACCCCTAATCTGCCGACCACACACCGCCTCAACCTACATTATCTCTATGTACCCCTAATCTGCTGCCCCTAACATCGCCGACACCTACATAATATTTATTAACCCCTAATCTGCTCCCCCAATGTTGCCGTTACCTTACCTACACTTATTTACCCCTAATCTGCCAACCGGACCTCACCGCTACTATAATAAATGCATTAACCCCTAATCCGCCTCACTCCCGACTCAAAAACCCTATAATAAATAGTATTAACCCCTAATCTGCCCTCCCTAACATCGCCAACACCTCACTTCAAGTATTAACCCCTAATCTGCCGACCGGACCTAGCCGCTACTCTAATAAATCTATTAACCCCTAAATCTAAGTCTAACCCTAACACTAACACCCCCCTAAATTAAATATAATTTAAATCTAACGAAATAAAATAAATCTTATTAAATAAATTAATCCTATTTAAAGCTAAATACTTACCTGTAAAATAAACCCTAATATAGCTACAATATAAATAATAATTATATTGTAGCTATTTTAGGATTAATATTTATTTTACAGGCAACTTTGTATTTATTTTAACCAGGTACAATATCTATTAAATAGTTAATAACTATTTAATAGTTACCTAGTTAAAATAATTGCAAAACTACCTGTAAAATAAATCATAACCTAAGTTACAATTAAACCTAACACTACACTATCAATAAATTAATTAAATAAACTATCTACAATTATCTACAATTAAATCAACTAAACTAAATTACAAAAACAAACAAACACTAAATTACAAAAAAAACACTAAATTACAAAAAATAAAAAAAAGATTACAAGAATTTTAAACTAATTACACCTACTCTAAGCCCCCTAAAAAAATAACAAAGCCCCCCAAAATTAAAAAATGCCCTACCCTATTCGAAAATAATAAATTTACAGCTCTTTTACCTTACCAGCCCTTAAAAGGGCCTTTTGCGGGGCATGCCCCAAAGAAAACAGCTCTTTTGCCTGTAAAAAAACATACAATACCCCCCTCAAACATTACAACCCACCACCCACATACCCCTAACCTAACCCAAACTCCCCCCTTAAAAAACCTAACACTAAGCCCCTGAAGATCTTCCTACCTTATCTTCAACACGCCGGGTATCACCGATCCGTCCAGAAGATGGTCTGAAGTCTTCATCCTATCCGGCAAGAAGAGGTCCAGATGAGGGTCTGAAGTCTTCATCCTATCCGGCAAGAAGAGGGCCTCCGGACCGGTAGAAATCTTCATCCAGGCAGTATCTTCTATCTTCTTCCATCCGGAACGGAGCGGGACCATCTTGAAGCAGCCGACGCGGATCCAACCTCTTCTTCCGGCGACTCCCGACGAACGAAGGTTCCTTTAAGTGAAGTCATCCAAGATGGCGTCCCTCGAATTCTGATTGGCTGATAGGATTCTATCAGCCAATCGGAATTAAGGTAGTGTCAAGGTATATGTGGGGTAAATAAATATATATATTTTAATCATATATTTTAAGGCTATACAATACAATTATATTTATTCAGATATGAATTGGTCAGCAGAAAGGACTAATTTCTATCAGACAAACTGATTTCAGACAAATTTGGTTCTCCCCCACTTCTTCAATTACACAGGAAACTAATCAAAATTTCTTTAAAAGAGAAATTCCTAGCTAAAGTGGGAACAATAAAACATTTGCTTCTTAATTAGGAAGTGCAAATTTCATAGCACTCTATACCCCATGTGGTGTATGGAGTCGAGACATCTGAAATACCCCCTTGGAACTGGTCAAAATCATAGGGAAACAGCTTTTATGCACACAGGTGTTAGTTATCCCTAAACATCAAGTACACATCTACACTGCTAACTAAACAGAAAATATGCTGTATTACGACTTTTACAACTACTCGTGGATTGACCCCATGTGGGGCAGTGAAGGCCTTGGGAAACAAAAGACAAATGCTATGGTATGAATCTAAAGTTACTGAAAGGGCAGTGAAGACATTAAGATAACAGAGAAAATACATGACTTACATGTTTCCAACATCTGTATTTAGATTTCAAATAAAATATACTAGGAAAATAAATACAAGACATGCATATTTTAAAAGCATGAATATCTTAGCCTCTATGTGTTTAAGAACATGAATAGATGTTTATGGACCTGAAGAGAAGTGATTATTAACATTTGTTTTTATTTCAGATCTACATAGACAGGATTCATGTATTCAGAAAGAAATACACAGAAATGTAACATGCTATATTTGAATGCATGCCCCAGAATGTATTAAATATAGAAATTGGGAAATTGTCTAATTCTCTATTATTACATGGGTGTTTGCTAAGCTTTGGAGGTAACTGTTTTAGTCAGTCAAGAATGTTTAATAACCTCTGTATTGTTTATATTTTTCAGACATATAATCTCAGATCTGCATGAAGAAGGTTCATACATCCTGGGCTTATTAGAAACATAAAATATGGCATATTCTTGTTTGGAATACAGTACAATACTAAATAAAAAATAAGCTGTTATTTGTATAGAAATGCCAGAATACTGATAAAATTATAATGCATTTTAAGCTAATAATTAGCAGTATTAAATTGCCTTAATATAATAAAATGTTAATAATATAACATATTTGGTATCAGAATAATCAGAAAAAAAAAACCTAATATTAACCATCTGTAATTGGGGTTATATATGATTAATGCAGAGAGTGTAATCTGATTAAATAATCATTTTATAAAAGTAATTAAGTTGTTTAAAAATGTTTAGAAATTTTAAAGGTGAATTTGTTTTGTTTGTATGCCTGCTGCCACCTAGTGTTATGATTCGAAATTACAGCCATGAGATGATTGGTTGTTGCAAAGAATGCATTTCCTTGACAACACATTTACCAAATAAACCAATCCATGTTCAGTTGCAAAGAACCAATCCAAGACAAGGCCGTGGGCGTTTCCAATATTCACCAATGACTGATAATAACCAAAAACGGGGAGGGGTGAGATCAGATGATTTAAACTCCAGCATAGAGACTGAACAGAAGGTTGTTGCTGGCTGACTCCTGAAGGAATAATAACTATGGCAGTTATTATTAAAGCACACACCTACTATTGGACTCCATATGCATTATCCCCAAATTTTGAATTTCTGAGGTGAAATTGGATCTGTTAAGAAACATTGGAAACTGGATTGCTGTTTATTTGGTGATGTATAATAGGTTTCATGTAAGATAAGTTATATGCATAGCCATTACAGTTAATAGATTTAAAGAGCAGATTGTATTTTTAAACTGTGCGTCATTGTTTTAGCCTGCCTATTTGTATGCAAGCATTTAAAGTAAGCATTTACTATTACTGTATGTAGCAGAGTTAAAGAAATAGTTTGGATTTTAAGTTAGCATTTCACAGCCTATATATTGTTTGAATCTGTATCTGAATTGTTAAATAACTCATCTGTGCAAGTTCTGATATTGTAAATTAATGTTGTATTAGGATAAATTGCAGTTAAATAGCATAATATATATATATTATCCTATTGTTTAAGAGCACAGTTTAGAATTGTATTGTTTGGATGTTAAAGGCTATTTATAAATAAGGCTGGTTTTAAAGTAAGCGTGTATGAACTTTGCATAGCATATTTAACTAGTTTTCAAGCGCATATAATATTATTTCATATTCCTTTTATTGCAAATATATTTCAAAAATGTTCATGGATATTAACTAAATAAAAGAGTTCAGGTATTTATATTATTTTATTGTTTCTAGTAGATGTATGTTAATTAAGGGTTTCTATTTTTAAGCAAACTTATTGTTTCTATTGTGTCATAACCCTGCCATAAGCTGATATATTATTTGGATAGCACTACTAAGATTTTCATAAATATACTGACAGTAGGAAAAATCTGATTGTCTGATTGAATCATCCAATCAGATTCAAGTTCAATCGGATTGGCTGATCCAATCAGTCAATCAGATTGAGCTCGCATTCTATTGGCTGTTCCGATCAGCCAATAGAATGCGAGCTCAAACTGATTGGCTGATTGGATCAGCCAATCCGATTGAACTTGAATCTGATTGGCTATACTATTTATATTGTAGCTATATTAGGGTTTATTTTACAGATAAGTATTTAGCTTTAAATAGGATTAATTTATTTAATAAGATTTATTTTATTTCGTTAGATTTAAATTATATTTAATTTAGGGGGGTGTTAGGGTAAGGCTTAGACTTAGCTTTAGGAGTTAATACATTTATTAGAGTAGCGGCGAGGTCCGGTTGGCAGATTAGGGGTTAATACTTGAAGTTAGGTGTCGGCAATGTTAGGGAGGGCAGATTAGGGGTTAATACTATTTATTATAGGGTTTTTGAGTCGGGAGTGAGGCGGATTAGGGGTTAATGCATTTATTATAGTAGCGGTGAGGTCCGGTCTGCAGATTAGGGGTTAATAATTGTAGGTAGGTGGCGGCGACGTTGGGGGCGGCAGATTAGGGGTTAATAAATATAATATAGGGGTCGGCGGTGTTAGGGGCTGCAGATTAGGGGTACATAGGGATAACGTAAGTTGCTGCGGTGTATGGAGTGGCATTTTAGGGGTTAAAAATAATATGCAGGGGTCAGCAATAGCAGGGGCGGCAGATTAGGGGTAAATAAGTGTAAGGTTATGGGTGTTTAGACTCGGGGTACATGTTAGGGTGTTAGGTGCAGACTTAGGAAGTGTTTTGCCATAGGAAACAATGGGGCTGCGTTAGGAGCTGAACACTGCTTTTTTGCAGGTGTTAGGTTTTTTTTTCAGCTCAAACTGCCCCATTGTTTCCTATGGGGGAATCGTGCACGAGCACGTTTTTGAAGCTGGCCACGTCCGTAAGCAACACTGGTATTGAGAGTTGCAGTGGCGGTAAATATGCCTGTTCGCTACCTTTTTGGAGCCTAACACAGCCCTTCTAAGAACTCTAAATACCAGCGTTGTTTAAAAGGTGCGGGGGAAAAACCACACGTAGCTAACGCACCCCTTATTATGCAAAACTCTAAATCTAGGCGAATATGTGAAATGGCTTAATGTAGCTTAATGAGTAAAAAAGTGGCCAAATGTTAATCAATTGCTGCATACTTTTGCACAACCCAGATTTCCACTATCCAAGCCTATCCTAGAAGTTTCATGGATTTTGGTGTCCCACAAGGCAAATGAGTGACATTAAGATTGTTTTTTGGGGAGCTTAATGTGGCTTAACGTACAAAATTGAACTTAGATGTTAACCAATTTACCCCAAACTTCTCCCAATACATTAATCTATCTAATCAAGCATATTCTAAAAATTGCAGGATATTTGATAAAACATACCAAAAGTTATTCACATTTCACTATTTTTTTACAATCCTAAAACATTTAATGTAAATGTAATGTAAATGCAGCTTAATGTAAAAATAGCTTAATGTACCAAAATTCCCCTAAACATCAAAAAATTGCCTTGAAACTTGGCACAAACTCACAGCTAGATAACGAGTCTTGCGTTAGCCTTAAAAAGCAGCGTTGAGAGGTCCCAACGCTGCTTTTTAATGCCCGCTGGTATTACGAGTCTGGCAGGTACAGGTGTACCACTCACTTTTCTTCAACGACTCAAGCTTACGTCAATTGCGTATCCTATCTTTTTAATGGGATTTGCCTAACGCCGGTATTATGCGTCTTGGAAGAAATGAGCAGTACAGCCTCTAATGTCAAGACTCATACCACATTTAAAAGTCAGTAGTTAAGCGTTTTATGGGTTAACGCCGTAACCTAAAACTCTTAACTAAAGTGATAAAAAGTACACTAACACCCATAAACTACCTATTAACCCCTAAATCGAGGTCCCCCCCACATCGCAAACACTTATATAAAGTTTTTAACCCCTAATCTGCAGACCGGACATTGCCGCCACTTTAATAAATATATTAACCCTAAACCGCCGCACTCCCGCCTCGCAAACACTAGTTAAATTTTATTAACCCCTAATCTGCTGTCCCTAACATCGCCGACACCCACCTACATTTATTAATCACTATTCTGCCGCCCCCAGCATCACCGCTTCTATATTAAATTTATTAACCCCTAAACCTAAGTCTAACCCTAAGTCTAACCTCCCTCTAACTTAAATATAATTTAAATAAAACAAAATAAAATTATTACAATTAAATCAAGTATTCCTATTTAAAACTAAATACTTACCTATAAAATAAACCCTAAGATAGCTACAATATAACTAATAGTTACATTGTAGCTATCTCAGGGTTTATTTTTATTTTACACGCAACTTTGTATTTATTTTATCTAGGTTCAATAGTTACTAAATAGTTATTAACTATTTAATAACTACCTAGATAAAATAAAGACAAAAGTACCTGTAAAATAAATCCTAACCTAAATTACAATTATACCTAACACTACACTATCATTAAATAAATTACCTAAATTAACTACAATTAATTACAATTAAATTAAATAAACTAAATTACGGAAAAAAAACCCCACTAAATTACAGAAAAAAAATAATTACAATTTTTTAAAACTAATTACACCTAATCTAATCCCCCTAATAAAATAAAAAAGCCGCCCAAAATAATAAAAATCCCTACCCTATACTAATTTACAAATAGCCCTTAAAAGGGCTTTTTGCGGGGCATTGCCCCAAAGTAATCAGCTCTTTTACCTGTAAAAAAAAATACAATACCCCCCAACATTAAAACATTCTATCAGCCAATCAGAATTAAGGTAGGAAAAATCCTATTGGTTGATTCAATCAGCCAATAGGATTGAGCTCGCATTCTATTGGCTGATTGGAACAGCCAATAGAATGTGAGCTCAATCCTATTGGCTGATTGGATCAGCCAATAGGATTGAATAGGATTTTTCCTACCTTAATTCGGATTGGCTGATAGAATCCTATCAGCCAATCGAAATTCAAGGGACGCCATCTTGTATGACATCATTTAAAGGAACCATCATTTGTCGTGTAGTCTCCGCTCCGGATGGATGAAGATAGAAGATGCCGCCTGGATGAAGACTTCTACCCGTCTGGAGGACCTCTTCTGCCTGGATCGGATGAATTCTTCTGCCCCTCTGGAGGACCACTTGTGCCTGGCTGGGTGAAGACATCTCAAGGTAGAGTGATCTTTAAGGGGGTAGTGTTAGGTTTTATTAAGGGGGTATTGGGTGGGTTTTAGAGTAGGGTAGGGTGTGTGGGTGGTGGGTTTTAATGTTGGGGGGTATTGTACTTTTTTTTACAGGTAAAAGAGCTGATTACTTTGGGGCAATGCCCCACAAAAAGCCCTTTTAAGGGCTATTTGTAATTTAGTATAAGGTAGGGATTTTTTTTATTTTGGGGGGATTTTTTATTTTATTAGGGGGATTAGAGTAGGTGTAATTAGTTTAAAATTCTTGTAATTATTTTATTATGTTTTGTAATTTAGTGTTTGGTTTTTTTCGTACTTTAGTGGTTTTTTTCTCTGTACTTTAGTTTATTTTATTGTATTTAATTTTGGTTAGTTTGCGTAATTAATTTAATGATAGTGTAGTGTTAGGTGTAATTGTAACTTAGGTTACGGTTTATTTTACAGGTAAATTTGCACTTATTTTAGCTAGGTAGTTATTAAATAGTTAATAACTATTTAATAACTATTGTACCTAGTTAAAATAAATACAAAGTTGCCTGTAAAATAAAAATAAACCCTAAGCTAGATACAATGTAACTATTAGTTATATTGTAGCTAGCGTAGGGTTTATTTTATAGGTAAGTATTTAGTTTTAAATAGAAATAATTTATTTAATTATAGTAATTTTATTTAGATGTATTTAAATTATATTTAAGTTAGGGGGGTGTTAGGGTTAGGGTTAGAGTTAGGTTTATGGGTTAATAACTTTATTATAGTGGCGGTAACGTTAGCGGCGGCAGATTATGGGTTAATAATAAAATGCAGGTGTTGGCGATGTTGGGGGCGGCAGATTAGGGGTTAATAAGTGTAAGATTAGGGGTGTTTAGAC
This sequence comes from Bombina bombina, assembly GCF_027579735.1. NCBI lineage: Eukaryota > Metazoa > Chordata > Amphibia > Anura > Bombinatoridae > Bombina > Bombina bombina. The sequence goes on from NC_069499.1 coordinate 1,094,945,248, forward strand.
TCAGGGTTCATGTTAGGGTATTAGGTGTAGACATAAAAGTATTTCCCCATAGGAATCAAAGGGGTAACAAAATAACTTTTAGTATGTTTTATCAAATGTCCAGAAATTTTCCGAAAATGTTTGAATAGACAGATTAATGTATTGTGGGAGTTTTGTGGGAAATTGGTTAACATCTAAGTTCAAATTTGTACGTTAAGCCATATTAAGCTCCCCAAAAACAAGCTTAATGTCCCTCATTTGCCTTGTGGGACACCAAAATCCATGAAACTTCTAGGATAGGTTTGGAAAGTGACAAACTTAGTTTGTGCCAAGTTTCTAGGCAATTGATTGATGTTTAGGCAAATTTTTGTACTTTAAGCTCTTTTTTTACAATAAGCCATTCACATGAAATGTTTTAGGATTGTAAAAAAAGTGTTAAATGTGAATAACTTTTGATATGTTTTATCAAATGTCCTGCAATTTTCAGAATATGTTTGAATAGATATATTAATTTATTGTGGGAAATTTGGGGGAAATTGGTTAACATCTAAGTTCAATTTTGTACATTAAGCCAAATTAAGCTCCCCAAAATACAAGCTTAATGTCACTCATTTGCCTTGTGGGAAACCAAAATCCAAGAAACTTCTAGGTTTGGAAAGTGACAAACTGAGTTTGTGGCAAGTTTCAAGGCAATTGATTGATGTTTAGGGGGTACATTAAGCTCTTTTTACATTAAGCTGCTTAAATTAAATATTTTAGGATTGTAAAAAAATAGTTAAATGTGAATAACTTTTGGTATGTTTTATCAAATTTCCTGAAATTTTCAGAATACGTTTAAATAGATTAATGTATTGTGAGAAGTTTGGGGTAAATTGGTTAACATCTAAGTTCGATTTTGTATGTTAAGCCCCATTAAGCTCCCGAAAAAACAAGCTTAATGTCACTCATTTGCCTTGTGGGACACCAAAATCCATGAAACTTCTAGGATAGACTTGGATAGTGAAAATCTTGGGTTGTGCAAAATTATGCAGTAATTGATTAACATTTGGCCACTTTTTTACTCATTGAGCTACATTAAGCCATTTTCAAATTAACGGCTAGATTTAGAGTTTTATCGGTAAAAACCCGCGTAGCTAATGCTGCTTTTTCTCCCAACGCACCCTTCCAACATCGCTGGTATTTAGAGTTGTCTGAGGGGTTGCATTAGGCTCAAAAAAGGGTGTGTTGAGCCTAATGTAGCTACACTTCAACCCGCAATACCAGCGTTGCTTACGGTAGCGGTAAGCTGTAAAAACGTGCTTGTGCACGATCTCCCCATAGGAAACAATGGGGCATTTTGGGCTGAAAAAAAACCTGCAAAAAAAACAGCATTCAGCTCCTAATGCAGCCCCATTGTTTCCTATGGGGAAACACTCTCTAAGTCTGCACCTAACACCCTAACATGTACCCCGAGTCTAAACACCCCTAAGCTTACACTTATTAACCCCTAATCTGCCGCCCCTGCTATCGCTGACACCTGCATTATATTAATATTCTATTGGCTGATCGGAACAGCCAATAGAATGCGAGTTCAATACGATTGGCTGATTGGATCAGCCAATCGGATTGAACTTCAATCTGATTGGCTGATTGCATCAGCCAATCAGATTTTTTCTACCTTAATTCCGATTGGCTGATAGAATTCTAGTGTTATTCTAGTTATTCTAGTGTTTGCGAGGCGTGAGTGTGGCGGTTTAGGGGTTAATACATTTATTAAAGTGGGGGCGAGGTCCGGTCGGCAGATTAGGGGTTAATAAGTGTAGGTAAGGTAGCGGCGACATTGAGGGGGCAGATTAGGGGTTAATAAATATAATATAGGGGTCAGCGATGTTAGGGGCAGCAGATTTGGGGTTCATAGGTACAATGTAGGTGGCGGCGGTGTCCGGTCGGCAGATTAGGGGTTAAAAATTTTTATTATAGTGGCGACGATGTGGGGGGGCCTTGGTTTAGGGGTACATAGGTAGTTTATGGGTGTTAGTGTACTTTGTAGCACAGTAGTTAAGAGCTTTATATTCCGATGTTAGCCCATAAAGCTCTTAACTACTGACTTTTTTTTGCGGCTGGAGTCTTGTCGGTAGAGGGTCTACCACTCACTTCTCCCAAGACTCCAAATACTGGCGTTAGGCAGATCCCATTGAAAAGATAGGATATGCAATTGGCGTAAGGGGATCTGCGGTAGCCTGGAATCGCGGTAGGGAAGTGAGTGTTAGACCCTTTCCTGCCTGACTCTAAATACCAGCGGACGGCCAAAAGCAGCGTTAGGACCCCTTAACGCTGCTTTTGATGGCTAACGCCAAACTCTAAATCTAGCCGTAAATGTTTTAGGATGTTCCGGTATATTCTCTATTTTCCTTTGCAAATCTTACTATTTTTTTCTCACAAACTAAAGGTGTCAAGATTTTTTCAAAATGCTCAAAACACTCATAGAAAATTTCCTGCATAAGAAAAAATAGGTGATTGTAAGAGACCATATGCTAAAAACAGAGTAATTACATTTTGTACAGGCTGCTGGATTTAGTTTTTAAAGGTTGCCCCTGCTTCCTGCTCAGTTTGCTCTCTCCAGAGAAGTTTCTTTTCAGGTCAGCTCTGAAGTCAGTGCCAGAATGTTTTTTCACGTCTGACCTTGCAAAGTTTTAATAATTGGGCCCTGAGTGAGATTTAGATTTTAGTAACAAGCATTTGATTTAAAAGTACTTAGATTTGTTTTTTGGAATTACAAGAAAATGTGTCAGTAACTAGAGATGTGTATTCGTTTTGTCACAAATGCACATTTGTAACAAATTTATTTTCCTTTTCATTTTAACAAAACAAATATCAAAATTAATGCAAAAAGAAAAGGAAAGAAAACAAAAGAATACTGACGAAAATCGTGAGTATTTATTTTTTTTCCTTTTATTTTTTATTTAAGGGATTAATACTAACCTTAAAGGGACAATATATACCAATTTTCATTTAACTGCATGTAACAGACACTACTATAAAAAAATGAATATGCAAAGAAACTGATCTAAAAATCCTGTATAAAACCGTTTAAAATCTTACAAGAAGCTCCCAGTTTAGCACTGTTAAAAAGGTTAGCTGGAACTCCCACTGCAAGTGGTTCTATAGCAAAAAAACAGACACTCCCCTTCCTCTGCATATGAAAAGACCCTTTACACAAACAGGAGCAAGCTGAAGTAGGTATACATCAGTATTCTCCTTAAAACTTTGGGACTAAGGTTAGGAGTCTGAAAATCAGTGCAATGTTATTTAAAAATAAGCTAAACTATAAAAAATATTTTTAAAATAAACCTGTATGGGCTATATAAATGGATCATCTACAAAACATTTATGCAAAGAAAATCTAGTGTATAATGTCCCTTTAATGCTCTCTGGAAAGCGCGCCAACCCAGTCCCCATCTTGCCAGAACCCCGGCCGTGCAAACAGGAGGACCTGCAGTGCGTTAAGGTAAGCATTGTATCTACCGGTGAACTTTTTACCTGTAGCTTTGAAACAACTACATTCATTTTAATTATTACAAATGTAAATGTTTAACTATATTTACTTTGTTTTATAAACAAACAGAATACTGAGTACTCCAGCCAATGAATATTCGGGGAAACTAATTTTCCAGAAAATCTAGAACTAAAATTTTGTCAGAAACAAAAATTTCTTGGCTGCACATCTTTATCATTAAATACTTTAGTATCATTATTCATGTTAAAACACTAGAGATATTGTGATGTCTCAGTCATTTTAAAACTTTATTCATTCTTTACAATATATAATGCTACCAAAGAGAGATGCTGTAGTATATGAATCTATTTTTGGGGACTGACAAAGACACAGCTATATAGAGAAAAAATGGGTCATATTTTTAATTCCATTACATAGCTGGCCAAAAAGCTGTCAAGTGAATCAATGAAAACTTCTCATTCATTCTGACGGAAACTAACATGAAATATTGTAGTTACTTTAGTTGAATTGGAATAAAACTTAATATTTTATTTCATAAATTCCTTATGATGACTGGCAGAAAACTATACATATATTTTATTATTGTTTTACTGAAAAACAAATTTGTCAAAGACCCATCAAATGCATTAATGATATTACTGACAAGGCAAAAACTTGTTCATGAAAATATTGTACCCATTGATTTTTATCATTATTACTTTCAACTGACCTCAAAGTCTTTCAGGCCAGAGATGATGTTCAGTCATTCTGAGTAATATTGATATATCAGTCGAAAAATCGATTTTGCCGGCTATAAAAACTCAGAATAATTTCAGAACCAGTCAATACGTGATTGCTTTTTTAAAGAGCTGCCTTACAGCAGATTTAGCAAAGCATTTTGCTAAGTAATGTAGTTAAATTGGTTATCTGGCAAACTTCCTGTGATCTCATAAACATATTTTATAATTAGGTTGCAACATTTTAATTATTACATTAAAAATAGAACGTCCAAGAAATATTTTGCTACTGTTTGCAGAGATAATTTGCATTTGTAGTCTCACTCAGTGCACAAGGACTTTGGGAACACCAATATAAAACTTTTGTAGCTTTGCAAACACTTGCTGAATTGGTGCACTGATGCCAAAATAGATTAACTCTATCTCTATGCTCCATATTTACAAAGTTTTAATATACAAAAAAAATCCACTATAGTATGTTCTCTGAACTTTTCCACATTAACTGCTCTCTTTGCTTAAATAACATGATAGTTTTTAAGCTAAGATCTGTTTTACTTTTAATAATCAGAGCAGGAGTGGAGCTAAAATTGCTACCTTTCTTGAAAGTATTTCTTACTAATTAGCATGAATTTGCATAAATAATTATGTAAATTAACCTAGAAAATGAAAACTGCTTAAATTGATTTAAATCAATCATATATTTCAAATTAGATTTACACATACAAACTTTCTTGTAATAAAACTTCTAGGTATCTTTTTACTTGCTCTAAATGAATACACCAATATCTAATATACACTTCATACTAACACTAATTGGCTAAAACTGATTAGATTAATTTAAATCAATCATATGTTTCAAATTAGATTCACACATTCAAACTTTCTTGTGATAAAAACTTCTAGGTATCTTTTTATTTGCTCTAAATTAATACACCAATATCTAATATACACTTCCTAATAATGCTAATTTGATCATAAGTATGTTTTTAAAGAACAGTGAGCATTAACAGAAAATTACTATTAGCCATTCAACATCTGTAGACAGTCTACCAGCTAAAGAGCTGATAACACTGTATTCATTCTAACTAGAGATATGCATTAATTTTTGGACTATTATGTATTTATTCAGTGGCTGAATGGAAATGGGATCAAATCGGGCGCTTAGCAACATTTTTCATTCTTATTCACAATTATCTTGTTTTCTTTTAGCATGTTCAACACTTAAACAAAAGTGGCAGAGAGCACAGGAGAGGGGGATGGAGCTGAGATTAGTTGACAAATCAGCTCTTTCATTTGCAGTGATGTTTGTAGGATCTAACCATTCTTCTGTACAATTTGCCCTGTCCAACCCTGACAGAGCATCAATAAGGGATCGATGTGAGGTCCACCAAATCAGCCAATAAATACCAAACAGGCTTGTTTAATAAATTCTTAAACTGATATAGGGAGATGTTAGTCTTAGTTAAGATCAGCCTTCTTCTAGACATTTTTACTTTAGCTTATGACCAGTGCAGTGGTGTGTGCCTGTGTCAGCTTGCTGTGCTGTTTTTATTGAAAAATTGTGCAGAATCCTATTTTTTCTTGCAGTGCACACTTACTGCATAATTTTTCCCCTCGAGTTAAGGGAATTAACTTTCCTTTATTTAAGTGTTAAGTGTTGTAGCTTAAAGGATCAGTAAATACAGTAGATATGCATACTCAACACATGCATGATAACAAGACAATGCAATATCACTTTTAGGACCCAATATGTAAAGCGTCGACAGACTGATGGCCTCGCAGTCCGATGGTCTGTTGAAATATTTAAAGATAAGCGGCATGTCTGAGCAATGCTGGCGAATGGCGATGTCTCTGTCATAGAAGTCAATGGGAGCGGGATGTAACCACCCATAAGCATTTTGCTGCGGATGGTGGCCCTATTTTAAGTGTGCCTACATGGCACAGACAGTGCGCTCACTGAAACTAAAAATAGTTTCTCTGTAGGCACACTTTAAATATTTCCATGGGGACCTAAGTTTAATTACACATACACTAACAAGCTCAGGCAATGTAGTTTCAGCAGCTGATAGCTAGTAAGACAAACATGGCGGCTACACTCCTTGCAACCTGCACTTCGCCTCTTTAAACATATCGATTTTGTTTCGATGTGTCTAAAGCAAAAGGCTTTACTCCCACTAGCATGAACCGCTAACTCCCACTGGACTCAGATAACCACATCCCTCCTAACCTACACACCCTAACTCCCCCTGACCAACTACAACACACCTAACCTACACACCCCTGGAACGCCCAGCTAAGTCCCTAATACCTCCTACACTGACGTAATGTCTAACCTACACTTCCTTGGAATGCCCTGCTAACTGCCTACTGTCAATAAAGAACTCACTATAATAAACTATACAATAAATAGTAAACATCCCAATTATAACTATGAAGCTATGTGGCTAAAGTTATTATTAATGTTTAAGCAATGTGTCACAGAGATGTGCTAAAACACCATTGGACAACTGCAAGAGGGCCTGCAAAACCTTGCTGGCCTAGCTGGGCTCCTGGAACTCAGTGCAGACCTGAATTGATCCCTGTTCCGCGCTTCTTAAAAGGGGTATCAATTGATTAGGGTGCAGGGGATCAAGTCGCTCTTTTAGTATGTTGTCGGCAATTTCATGAGGCACCTAAGGATGCCCCTTGTTTTGGGGAGCTACCTTCTGGGAGAATGGGGGACACTTCAAATCTTGTCCCCTATTCTATGTTATCACTAATAAACACAACAAGCTAACATAAATACATTTTAATGTATATGCAATACTTAAACCATTAGGCAATACACATGCATAACTGTTTAAATATTGAATATCAGAACAAGGCCTGACTACATTATATCTAAAAAAATGGAAATAAAATGCATGGTCATGTATAATGCATATTAGTTTAAAGGGACACTGAACTCAATTTTTTTCTTTCGTGATTCAGATAGAGCATAGAATTTTAAGCAACTTTCTAATTTACTCCTATTATCAAATGTTTTTTATTCTCTTGGTATGTTTATTTGAAAAGCAAAAATGTAAGTTTAGATGCCGGCCCATTTTTGGTGAACAACCTGGGTTGTTCTTGCTGATTGGACCGCACCTATAAAGAAGTGTTGCCCATGGTTCTGAACCAAACATTTGCTGGCTCCTTAGCTTAGATTAATTATTTTTCAAATAAAGATAGCAAGAGTAAATTAGAAAGTTGCTTAAAATCGCACGCTCTATCTGAATCATGAAAGAAAAAATTTGGGTTCAGTGTCCCTTTAAGTATTGGATATATAAATTAAAGGAACATAATACTCATATGCTAAATCACTTGAAACTGATGCAGTATAACTGTAAAAAGCTGACAGGAAAATATCACCTGAGCATCTCTATGTAAAAAAGGAAGATATTTTACCTTACAACTTCCTCAGCTCAGCAGAGTAAGTTCTGTGTAAAGAGTTATGCTCAGGTAACTCAGCAGGTAAATAAAAAAAATATGAAGAAATGAACTACAGCCAATCAGCATCAGCAGTGCTGAGGTCATGAACTCTTTTACTGTGATCTCATGAGATTTCACTTAACTCTCATGAGATTTCATAGTACACCTCCTTTAAACTGAATTGGGAAATAACATGAGAGTGCACGAAGCTCAGCCCCTTAGCTGTCCCGGGACAGACATACTGTTTTGCTGCTTAGAAGTCCTTTACAATGGGATGTGGCTACTGAGGAACTTTTGAGGTAAAATATCTTTGTTTTTTACATAGAGATGTTCAGGTGATATTTTGTAGTCAGCTTTTTACAGCTATGCTGCATCACTTTCAAGTGTTTCAACATTTGGATATTATGGCCCTTTAAAATGTAGATATTCTTGCTTGATGCATTTATTATTGGAGTTATGTTATAAAAGACAGTTGCATTATAATTATAGTAAAATATAATTACATGCCTGTTATGTTATAAAACAATTGTAATACTGATGCATTTTATAACAGGAATATACATTTTAAAATATATATTTATTTTTAAAATAAAAAACACAAGAACAAATAAATACTTAATCATTTATATACAATAGTTAAAAGAAGAGGCATCATATATAAGAATGCACAATTAAAATAAAATGTAGATACATGCCCTATTAACCCCTATGCTACACTAACCTTATCACCTAATCAACCCCATACAGGTATGGTGGGTCATTAGGAGATAAAGGCCTAATAAATGTTAACCATCTATAGACACCTAATCAACTCCCATACAGGTATGAGGGGTGGTTAGGAGATTAAGGCCTAATAAATGCAAGGAAATGATGGATGAAGATAGAAGATGCCGCCTGGATGAGGACTTCTGGCAGCTTCGATGAGGACTTCTGCCTGCTTCGATGAGGACTTTGCAGGCTGGATGAGGATGGATGTCCGGACTTCGAAAACTGTAAGTGGATCTTTGGGGGTTTGGGCACTTTGTAAAAGAACTGATTGCCCTTTTCAGGGCATGGCAAAAGAGCTAAATGCCCTTTTAAGGGCAATGCCCATCCAAATGCCCTTTTCAAGGCAATGGGGAGCTTAGGTTTATTTAGATAGGTTTTTATTCGGGGGTTTGGTTGGGTGAGTGGTGGGTTTTACTGTTGGGTGGTTGTTTGTATTTTTTTTTTACAGGTAAAAGAGCTGATTTCTTTGAGGCAATTCCCCAAAAAAGGCCCTTTTAAGAGCTATTGGCAGTTTAGTGTAGGGTAGGTTTTTTATTTTGGGGGGGCTTTTTTTATTTTGATAGGGCTATTAGATTAGGAGTAACTCATTTTTATTTTTGATAATTTAGTTTTTTATTTTTTTAATTTAGTGTTAATTTTTTTTTAATTTAGATAATTGTATTTTATTAATTTAATTTAATTTATTTTATTTTATTGTAATGTTAGGTTTTAGTGTAAGGCAAGTTAGGTTTTATTTTACAGGTAACTTTGTATTTATTTTAGCTAGGTAGTTAGTAAATAGTTAATAACTATTTACTAACTAGTCTACCTAGTTAAAAATACAAACTTACCTGTGAAATAAAAATATAACCTAATTTATATTTGTAGTTATCTTAGGTTTTATTTTACAGGTAAGGTATTATTTAGGTAATAATTGTAAGTTTTATTTAAATTTATTTTAATTATATTTAAGTTAGGGGGGTTAGGGTTAGACTTAGGCTTAGGGTTACGTTAGGGTTAGGGTTAGGGTTACGTTAGGGTTAGGTTAAGGGGTTAATATATTTATTTAGTGCTAGTGATGTGGGAGGCCAGAGGTTTAGGGGTTAATAACTTTAGTATAGTGGCGGCAACATTGGGGGTGGCAAATTAGCGGTTAATAACTGTAATGTAGGTGGCGGCAATATCGGGAGTGGCAGATTAGGGGTTAATAGTTTTATTTAGGTGGAAGCGATGTTAGGGGAAGCAGATTAGGGGTTAATAACATTATGTAGGTTGCGGCGATGTCAGGGACAGCAGATTAGGGGTGTTTTATGTTAGGGTGTTAGGTTAAAACGTAACTTTTTCTTTCCCCATAGACATCAATGGGGCTTTTGTTTTCCGCGATCGCAGGTGTTAGGCTTTTTTTTAGCTGACTCTCCCCATTGATGTCTACGAGGAAATCGTGCACGAGCATGTCAAAAGACTGCTTGTATTTGGGTGAGGTATGGAGCTCAACGCCACCCTTCGCCCGTGCAAGCCAGGTTTTACAAAACCTGTAATAGCAGCGCTATAGGGAGGTTAAATACTGCTGTTTTTGTGGAGGTCGTTAATTTCCCTATAGCGCTCAAAACTCGTAATCTAGCTGATTGAGAGCAAATAATTCTAGCTTTTATTGAGTGAGCATTATAGGGATCACCACCTTATAACCAAAAAACAATAAGATAGGACACCATACTTATGTACCAACTGTACGTAAAGATGATTGTACATGTGACTCATAAACCAATAACTGTAAATAAAACATAGTGAAGCACATAGTGCCAAAGCACGCCTCACAGGTAACTGTTCTGGATTTCAGATTAAACAGTTCCTATAGGAGCTCTTAGTGCTCATAGCACACTCCTAAAGACAGAGATAGATATGACAGAATCCTATACCAGGTGCAGGTTAGTTAAATGAATTAGCTTTGTTGCGTTTCGCTATATGCGTGGACTATAGGTGTCACAGGAGATAATTGCAGTAAAACAAATTATCCACTGATACATGATGTTGCAAGTATATTACATCACCTGTTACAGTTTATACTATGTGGCTTTCACCATTTGAAAAACGTATGCAACTGGCACCTTGCTTCTTTGTTAAAGCTTCCTGCTTTCTTTGCATGAGCATGCTCAACTTGCGATTATTAGCCAATCCTGCTCCCAAAGGATCTTTCACTTTTATTACTGCCTCCATATTAAGTTGGTGGTACAGCGTATGTGGGTCTAGAATGTTGTGCTCAAAGTTACCACATTCAGCCGCTGCTGGACAGACTCCATGTATACCGGGTAGCTGCTAGCTGCTTAGACAAACACCATGTGTGACGGATGACGCATTTTGCCCCTCCCCTCAGTGGGTTTGGCCAAGGGCTTCATCAGATGTATTTCTCTAGAGCTAACCGCTCCTTTATATTGCATATTAATACTTATTTACAAATTTATAGTGAAATACACTTGAGTTTATGTACATAGTAACTTTTCTTAAATCAGATTAAATAATCATCGTTAATGTGGTATTACCTACTAAAACATCGGGCATGGGTTAAACTTCTAAATATATAGTAAGAGGATATATTTATAAACATCAATGAGAATAAAATAAATATATCTCATTTCTAATATACCATAACACACAGTATAAATCTTTTTACACCGGCAGGATTCAATTCATCTTCTATATTACTGCATCTATTGTAGGATTAAAAACCCTTCGATATTCATATTTAATTAAACATTATTCATTACACAAATAATTTTATATCTAACTCGTTCTTATTGATCACAGATATGAGATATTTGACATGCTAATTTTACCTTTATATTTGTTAAATAACAACATTTTTGTGATTTGATTTATTTTTATCACTCATAAAAAGCAAGCATACTCCATTTTCTCATTGAGGCCACTTGGAGCCAACGTTTTTAGTCTATACATCCACTTGCTGTAATAGTATCTTATTATAGTTACCACCCCTTCTTTTCACTTGGAGATGTTCAATACCAATTGCTTGAATGTTATTATCATTATCTTCATGATACTCTAAAAAATGTCATGCTACTGGGCAGCCTATAACTTTGTTCTTAATATCATATCTTTCACCATCTCTTTCAGTTCTCTTGTGGCTTTACCCACATAGAACCTGGAACAAGAACAGTACAATATAAATAGATGACCCCCAATGTGGTACATGTTAACTATTGACTTATTTTGTTAATCTTGTCTGGATTGGTAGAGAAAGTCTTGTGTATACTGCTGTAATAAGTACAATTACCAAAAGGGTGCCATCCAATCCTTTGTTGTAGCTGCCCTAGCCAATTCGGGGGACTACTTTTCTTAACCAATTTAGAATGTACCAGGTTATCTCTAAAACTAGCTGCTCATTTTGCTGTTATTAGAGGATATGGTGAAATGCATTCACTTAAATATTTATCTGTATGCAGCAGATGCCAGTGTTTGCGCATTATCTGCTGTATGAAGATGATGCTCCGCGCTGGATGTCTTTGTTGCTCCGCTCCGCGCCACCGGGATGAAGATAAAAGATGCCCCCACGAAGGATGAAGATGTCGCTGCCTGGATGAAGACTTCTCACCGCCTGGAAGGAGATGGATGTCCGGACTTCAGGAAGTGTTAGTGTTAGGTATCTTTTTTATTTTTTGGGGTGGTATTTATTTCAGATTCGGGTTTGGGCAATTTGAAAAAGAGCTAAATGCACTTTTAAGGGCAATGAAAAAGAGCTGGATACACATTTGAGGGCAATGCCCATACAAATGCCTCTTTAGGGGCAATGGGTAGCTTAGGTTTTTTTTATTTTGGGAGGTTGGGTGGTGGGTTTAACTGTTGGGGGACTTTGTATTTTTTTACAGGTAAAAAAAGCTGTTTAACTTAGGACAATGCCCTACAAAAGGCCCTTTTAAGGGCTATTGGTAATTTATTGTAGGCTAGGGGTGTTTTTATTTTGGGGGGATATTAGATTAAGTATAATTGTTTTTATTTTTTTATAATTTCGATTATTATTTTTTGTAAGCTTAGTGTTTTTTATTTTTCATAATTTAGTGTTCATGATTTTTTGTAATTTTAGATTTTGAACTTTTTCTCGTAGTGTTAGGTTTTTTTAAATTTGTAATTTAGATTTTTTAATTGGTAGTTTTTTTAATTTTATTAGAATAGTAAGGTTAGGTTAATTTATAGTTTAATGTTAGGTTTATTTTTATTTCACAAGTAAGTTTTTATTTATTTAAATATAGTTATATTGTAATTTTAATTTAAAGTTACGGGGGTGTTAGGTTTAGGGGTTAATAGTTTAATTTAGTGTTTTGCAATGTGGGGGGCCAGCAGTTTAGGGGTTAATAGGTTTATTTAGTGGCGGCAATGTCGGGGAGCGGCTGATTAGGGGTTAATAGCTTTTGTATAGTGTTGGCGTTGTTGGGGGCGGCAGATTAGGGTTTAATACATTTATTTAATAGTCACGATGCAGGAGGGCAGTGGTTTAGGGGTTAATAGGTAGTTTATGGGTGTTAGTGTACTTTGTATTTTAGTTATGAGTTTTATGAAACATTTTTGTTACACAAAACTCATAACTACTGCTCTCAGATGGCAGTATGGATCGTGTCGGTATAGGCTGTAGCGCGAGCATTTTAGCTGGACCGCACAACCTGTAATACCGGTGCTGTGAAAATCCCACACAAAAACGTCATTTTTTTGAGTGTGGAATAGATGTTGCGTTACAGGCTAAAATGCTTGTGGTATAGCTATACCGACATGACTCGTAATAGTGCGTTACTGACATTACACTGAAATTGCCATTTTTTCTGAGCTAAAAGCCATAACGAAAACTCGTAATCTACCTGTATGTGCACTATAAAGGAGCAGTCAGCTCCAGAGCAATGCATCTGATGAAGCTCTTGGGCAAACCCACTCAGGAGAGGGACAAAACGTGTCATTCGGCACACATGGTGTTTGTCTCAGCAGCTAGCAGCTGTCCGGTATACATAGAGTCTGTCTAGCAGCGGTTTTATGTGGTAACTTTGAGTACAACATTCTGGACACGCATACGCTGTACCACCAACTTAATATGGAAGCAGTAATAAAAGTGAAAGATCCTTTGGGTGCAGGATTGGCTAATAATTGCAAGTTGAGCGTGCTCATACAAAGAAAGCAGGAAGCTTTAACAAAGAATCAAGGTGTGAGTTGCATACGTTTTTCAAACGGTGAAAGCCACATAGTATGGACGGTAACAGGTGATGTAATATACTTGCAACATCATGTATCAGTGGATACTTTGTTTTACTGCAATTATCTCCTGTGACACCTATAGTCCATGCATATAGTGGAACTCTACGAAGCTAATTAATTTTACTACCCTGCACCTGGTATAGGATTCTGTCATATCTGGCTCTATCTTTAGGAGCATGCTATAAGCACTAAGGGGTCGATTTATCAAAGGCTTTGCAAGCCTTTCGATCCACTGCGGCTGCAAGTTCTCAGAAGAGAACTTGCACGCCGTATTTAACAAGCAGCGGTCATCAGACCACTGCTTCCTTAATCTTTCGCCACCTCTAAATTGGCAAAATTTAGTCTCCGTGGTCTATTCTGACTGGGGAGATTGACAGCTCCTGCCCGCGTGTGATTGACTGTGCGCGGGCAGGAGGCGGGATTGCACGCGAGCGCAAAATTAGCGCTCATGTGCAATGCTGAATTCCGCCAGGGGATTTCAGCTCGCCTCTGATGATATATATATATTGACTGTCCTCTCTTGTCTACATAGTCGATATTAGTAATTATTGACTGCCAGAACATTTTTTGTTAATTAAAATATTTGACCATTATTTTATGGGAGTGCAACTATAACGATTCATTAATGGTAAATATAAAAAGAGTGCACATTTTGTTAATGGAAGTAAATTGGAAAGTTGATTAAATTTGCATTTTCTATCTGAATTATGAAAGTTTAATATTGCAGTGGGGGCATAGGTTGGACTAGTAAGTAGCTAGGTCTCCTGCCTTGGTTGGAGGAATTATTTTTTTATTTAATTTCAAAATTCATAATATATTTTTTTTAAGTTATTTAAACTGCACAATTATTTATTATATTGCAGTTGGGGCATAGCTATAACTGCTAGGTAAGCAATAGTCATCCTGCCTTTATTTGGGGAGAAAAAAGTTTTAATTTTATTTAAAAAACAAGTTAGTTAAGCTACACAATTATTATTTCAGTGGGGGGTAGCTGTGAATGATAAGTAGACGACCCTGCCTTTAATTGGAGAAAAAAGTTTTAATTTAAGTTTAACCCTTTGTGTGTAGAAACATTTCTATTTTCTTGCAGTTCATTTTAAAATGCACGTATAGTACATTATATTTTGGGAGGGGGTAACAAAAACATTTTAAATTAAGTTTCATACTTTCTGTGCATAATTGTTTCTATTATCTTGCAGCTAGTTTTAAACTGCACATTTAGTTTATTATATTGCTGTGGGGCATAGTCTGTGACTGATAGGTAAGCCCATTGCCGTTTTTTTGGGGGGGGGGAGATAAAAAAAAAGTATTACTGTAGGTTTAACTCTTTGTATACAGAAACATTTATATTTTCTTGCAGTTAGTTTAAAATTGCACCTTTAGTTTAAATGTTTTAATTTAATTTGAAACCCTTTGGGGCATATGTATCATGCTCCAAATGGAGCTTGATGCCCCGTGTTTCTGGCGAGCCTGCAGGCTTGCCAG
The DNA here is from genome assembly GCF_027579735.1 of Bombina bombina. NCBI lineage: Eukaryota > Metazoa > Chordata > Amphibia > Anura > Bombinatoridae > Bombina > Bombina bombina. Next base: position 1,094,960,371 of record NC_069499.1, read on the forward strand.
AAACAGCAGTTATGAAGCAGCGGTCACAAAGACCGCTGCTCCATAACCTGTCCGCCTGCTCTGAGCAGACGGACAGACATCGCTGGAAATCAACCTGATCGAGTAAGATCGGGTAGATGGACACCCCCCTGCTGGCAGCCTATTGGCCGCGAGTCTGCAGGGGGCGGCGTTGCACCAGCAGCACTTGTGAGGTGCTGATGCAATGCTGAATTCAGCGAGCCGTATTCAGCGAAGTCTGGCGGACCTGATCCGCACTGTTGGATCAGGTCCGCCATACTTTTATAACAATGCCCCTTTGTGTGCAAAGCTATTTAGATTTTCTTGCAGTCTGTGAAACTGAATTTTTCATTTTAATATAAGGCAGCGCAGGCATAGCCTGAGATTGACAGGTAGGGCTTCTGCTTTTTTTTGGGGGGGGGGAGTAGTAAAAATATTTTTTAATAAAGTTTAACCCTTTTTTTGCAGAAACTTTATGTACTGTCAAACCTACCTAGTCCAGTAACTCTGCTGCTTACTGCAGCTTCCACTCCTGCTCCTGCCCTGTGGTGGTCATCATCATTTAAAGTAAAAAAAAAAAATCATAGCAAACTGTAACCCACTGTGTCCAGGGGTCTCTAAGCATGTTCTTGTTGTCTTCCCTTGGAGATGTATTTTTGAGATTTATGTACTGTCAGGCCTACCTAGTCCAGTAACTCTAATGCCTGCTGCTGCCACTCCTGCTGCTCTGTGGTGATCATCATCCGTCAATGCCAAATCCTCAGGAAATGGCTGGCAACTGTGTCCAAGCGGCTCTAGTACTGTGTTTGCCCTCCTCCCAAGTCAAAACTCAGAGGCCTAGATTTGGAGTTTGGCGTTAGCCGTGAAAACCAGCGTTAGAGGCCCCTAACGCTGGTTTCTTATGGACTCCGGTATTTAGAATTCAGTTACCGACACTCAAAAAAAAACCAACGCACAAATCTCTACCGACACCTCAGACCCAGTAGTAAACATATACCGACAAAATAAACATCCACGAATCACAAAACACAAACTACACTTACAGTCATACAAACACTACACTATATTTATTTTTAAGATTTAATAATTTTTCTTCAAAATACAAAGGATCAAAGTTGCGAGATCTCGGGTGTTAGAAAAAAAACAACACAAATCCATTTTCCCATTGACTTACATTGACACACGGGAAAAGACCCTCATATACCTACATCTAACTAATAAGATTATCACAAATATACACTCATCAATGCATACAAACAATATACACCACATGACATACCAAAAAAAGTTATTTATTACAAAATGAACACGATTTAGCTACTTTTTCACACAAGACCATGACGTCACTCACTTTACGAGGAAAACCAGTCTTTGAAAAAAAAAATTACCAAATTTTAGAGCCTCCATTGACTTCTATGGGGAAGACGTGCTCGTGCACGCGAAACACACATTTCACTAACTCACGCAAATAGCGTAGACCGAAAAACTCCAAATACCAGCGCTAGAAAATACATGCTTTTCTGCGTTAGACCCAGCTATGATAAATAGATCAAGAAATGACTATTTCCCTATGGTGGACTTATGGATTGTACTTATTGAATATTCACAACACCATTAAATTGTTTAAGACTTTTATATTACATCAACTACAAATCAACATCACTAGTAACAAAATTTGGTTTTCAAAATATTACATTTAAACGGACACAAAAATAATTTAAACCTTTCAGGATTCACAAACAGTACACAATGGGAAACAATTCTCATTTACCTTTATTATTGCATTTCATTTATTCAATCATATGTTTGCAGCAACTGCATATCTACATAGGCTTAACACATGATCAGTCATGGATGCACATACATTACTTTTAACATTCACTCATACATGTGCATTCAAATGATGGGGGAAAAACACATTACATTCTCACTAGGAATCACAAAACAGAACATATGGATTTTACTGTACTTTTAACATCATGATTCCATCACAAGAAACCATTAGGAATTACGTACAACAAGAACATCATTACACAAGATTACAGATGTCACTTTATGGGAAGGAACAACAATGCCAGACCGCTATATACAAGTCAGCATATGTGGGACACAATCACAATATATACGTACATGTACATAACACGCATCACCCATCACGCAACCACAAAGCACACATTTAGATTTTATTCAGCACACAATAACAATGTAGTCAAATACAACAACACAATGAGGATTTCAGAACTACATAGGCAGGTTAATAATATGATGACGTCATTAGAAGATTCAACCATACACATTACAGATTCACGACTGTACCGCCCCTTTCAGAAATTTAACACTCAATACTACAATACAACATATACGTAAATAACAGTTTGGAACACCATTATTAGGGAGATTTGAATGGGACAATTAATAAATATTGTTGTCAGATCGCAAATCACTTATATATATATAATACTACAGATGACAGCCGGAAGTTATTCAGTATTAGTGCCATTTGAATGGGACGCATACAATATTGACAGCTCGGAAATCACTTATATATACAATACTACAGATGACAGCCGGAAGTTCTTCAGCATTAGTGCGATTTGAAAGGGACGCATACAATATTGACAGCTCGGCAATCACTTATATCTACAATAATACAGATGACAGCCGGAAGTTATTCAGCATTAGTGCGATTTGAAAGGGACGCATACAATATTTACATCTCGGCAATCACTTATATATACAATACTACAGATGGCAGACGGGAAGTTCGGAATTCTTATTGCGATTTGAAAGGGACACATACAATATTGACAGCTCGGCAATCACTTATATATACAATACTACAGATGACAGCCGGAAGTTCTTCAGTATTAGTGCCATTTTAATGGGACGCATACAATATTGACAGCTCGGCAATCACTTATATATACAATACTACAGATGGCAGACGGGAAGTTCGGAATTATTATTTCGATTTTAAAGGGACGCATACAATATTGATAGCTTGGCAATCACTTATATATACAATACTACAGATGACAGCCGGAAGTTATTCAGCATTAGTGAGATTTGAAAGGGACGCATACAATATTTACATCTCGGCAATCACTTATATATACAATACTACAGATGGCAGACGGGAAGTTCGGAATTCTTATTGCGATTTGAAAGGGACGCATACAATATTGACAGCTTGGCAATCACTTATATATACAATACTACAGATGACAGCCAGAAGTTATTCAGTATTAGTGCCATTTTAATGGGACGCATACAATATTTACAGCTCGGCAATCACTTATATATACAATACTACAGATGACAGCCAGAAGTTCTTCAGTATTAGTGCGATTTGAAAGGGACGCATACAATATTGACATCTCGGCAATCACTTATATATACAATACTAAAGATGGCAGATGTTACTTTATCGTTTACAAACAATGTTGCAGCAACATTGATCGATCACATTCGATGCACATTATACACAACTATGCACTTTCATTCATGTTAGCCTGGACGTGTGCTTTTTACTATAAGATCGCGTTTAATAAATATTGATTACACATATGATCAAACATTACAAACATGCACTGTATGTGTGATATTTGACACTTTCACATTGAGATTCATCGTTGGAAAACAACATTTCAGCAAACAAAAAAAAAAACGCCCACTGTGAAAGCATTCGCGCCGCTCACATACAAACAGGTGAATACAATCAGTAATCATTACAAACTCAATACCATTGGACTAATTGTACTATAAATCCCCCAAACAACATGGCCAATGCACCACTTGTGATCCACATCAGATCAAGTGCATACCTTGTTACGCTGTTTTGAAAGATGGATGACGATGACATGGTAGACGCTGCTGGTGCTGCTATTGGCGAACTAGCTGTTGGTCGAATCAGGCAGCCTCGGCGGCTCAGACTGAGACGAAGGGGTCGTCTGGTTCGAGGTCCTCCTGTCTACAGGGTGAGACCCACCTTGGAAAACATGAGCGACTTTGAGGTTTATGATAAGTATCGGCTCAATCGCGAACAGCTCATTGGCCTTTACGATCTTCTTAAACCTCATTTGGAGCCACGTATAAGAATAAGGACTGCTGTTCCCACCATGAGTAAGATGCTAAGCTGTCTATACGTCCTGGCCTCCGGGAGTTTTCAATCCGGAGAACTGTACATGCATGGCCTGGCTCAAGGTACATTCTCTGTGGTGTTTGATAACTTTCTGGACGCCATGGTACGTATCAGTAAGCAATACATAGGATTCCCACAGAATGATGGTGATTGGAGGCGCCTGAAGCGGGAATTCTTTGATATTGCTCAATTGCCCAATGTCTTGGGAGCCATAGATTGTACCCACATTGCACTGCATGCTCCAATTGATGACTTGACCTTCAGAAATCGCAAACATTTTCATAGCCTCAACGTGCAGTATGTTTGTGATGCACAGATGAAGATTATGCATGTGTGTGCGAATTTTGGAGGGGCTAGTCATGATGCCCGCATCCTCTCTCTGTCGTCCCTGTGGAGACCGTTTGAGGAAAGACATATGCCCCCTGGTTATCTCGTTGGTGAGTATTTGTGCACAACATGGTTAATTAGTTTGACAATTGCCACTGTAGTTTTAAAATGTTAGCGTAATGTTCAGCTATCGGATGCAATTTAACCATTTATTTTATTTTCCCGCTAATGTCTACTTTTAGTTTAATGCAGATATGTAGCATGTCTTATCTTAAATGCTCCGATAGAGAATGCAATGTAACCATTTCGTTGCCATTTTACACAAGGTTTGGTTTAGGAGAAATACGCATATGTAGCATGTCTTAGCTGAAATGGGAAGATATTAGCTAATGCAATTTAACCATGTCATTGTCTCTTTCCGCTAATGTCTACTTTTACTTCAATGCAGATATGTAGCATGTCTTACCTTAAATGCTCAGATAGAGAATGCAATGTAACCATTTCGTTGCCATTTTACACAAGGTTTGGTTTAGGAGAAATATGCATATGTAGCATGTCTTAGCTGAAATGGGAAGATATTAGCTAATGCAATTTAACCATGTCATTGTCTCTTTCCGCTAATGTCTACTTTTAGTTCAATGCAGATATGTAGCATGTCTTACCTTAAATGCTCAGATAGAGAATGCAATGTAACCATTTTGTGGCCATTTTACACAAGGTTTGGTTTAGGAGAAATACACATATGTAGCATGTCTTAGCTGAAATGGGAAGATATTAGCTAATGCAATTTAACCATGTCATTGTCTCTTTCCGCTAATGTCTACTTTTAGTTCAATGCAGATATGTAGCATGTCTTACCTTAAATGCTCAGATAGAGAATGCAATGTAACCATTTTGTTGCCATTTTACACAAGGTTTGGTTTAGGAGAAATATGCATATGTAGCATGTCTTAGCTGAAATGGGAAGATATTAGCTAATGCAATTTAACCATGTCATTGTCTCTTTCCGCTAATGTCTACTTTTAGTTCAATGCAGATATGTAGCATGTCTTACCTTAAATGCTCAGATAGAGAATGCAATGTAACCATTTCGTGGCCATTTTACACAAGGTTTGGTTTAGGAGAAATACGCATATGTAGCATGTCTTAGCTGAAATGGGAAGATATTAGCTATTGCAATTTAACCATGTCATTGTCTCTTTCCGCTAATGTCTACTTTTAGTTCAATGCAGATATGTAGCATGTCTTACCTTAAATGCTCAGATAGAGAATGCAATGTAACCATTTTGTTGCCATTTTACACAAGGTTTGGTTTAGGAGAAATACGCATATGTAGCATGTCTTAGCTGAAATGGGAAGATATTAGCTAATGCAATTTAACCATGTCATTGTCTCTTTCCGCTAATGTCTACTTTTAGTTCAATGCAGATATGTAGCATGTCTTACCTTAAATGCTCAGATAGAGAATGCAATGTAACCATTTAGTTTGCATTTTACACAAGGTTTGGTTTAGGAGAAATACGCATATGTAGCATGTCTTAGCTGAAATAGGAAGATATTAGCTAATGCAATTTAACCATGTCATTGTCTCTTTCCGCTAATGTCTACTTTTAGTTCAATGCAGATATGTAGCATGTCTTACCTTAAATGCTCAGATAGAGAATGCAATGTAACCATTTCGTTGCCATTTTACACAAGGTTTGGTTTAGGAGAAATACGCATATGTAGCATGTCTTAGCTGAAATGGGAAGATATTAGCTAATGCAATTTAACCATGTCATTGTCTCTTTCCGCTAATGTCTACTTTTAGTTCAATGCAGATATGTAGCATGTCTTACCTTAAATGCTCAGATAGAGAATGCAATGTAACCATTTCGTTGCCATTTTACACAAGGTCTGGTTTAGGAGAAATATGCATATGTAGCATGTCTTAGCTGAAATGGGAAGATATTAGCTAATGCAATTTAACCATGTCATTGTCTCTTTCCGCTAATGTCTACTTTTAGTTCAATGCAGATATGTAGCATGTCTTACCTTAAATGCTCAGATAGAGAATGCAATGTAACCATTTTGTTGCCATTTTACACAAGGTTTGGTTTAGGAGAAATACGCATATGTAGCATGTCTTAGCTGAAATGGGAAGATATTAGCTAATGCAATTTAACCATGTCATTGTCTCTTTCCGCTAATGTCTACTTTTAGTTCAATGCAGATATGTAGCATGTCTTACCTTAAATGCTCAGATAGAGAATGCAATGTAACCATTTCGTGGCCATTTTACACAAGGTTTGGTTTAGGAGAAATACGCATATGTAGCATGTCTTAGCTGAAATGGGAAGATATTAGCTAATGCAATTTAACCATGTCATTGTCTCTTTCCGCTAATGTCTACTTTTAGTTCAATGCAGATATGTAGCATGTCTTACCTTAAATGCTCAGATAGAGAATGCAATGTAACCATTTTGTTGCCATTTTACACAAGGTTTGGTTTAGGAGAAATACGCATATGTAGCATGTCTTAGCTGAAATGGGAAGATATTAGCTAATGCAATTTAACCATGTCATTGTCTCTTTCCGCTAATGTCTACTTTTAGTTCAATGCAGATATGTAGCATGTCTTACCTTAAATGCTCAGATAGAGAATGCAATGTAACCATTTTGTTGCCATTTTACACAATGTTTGGTTTAGGAGAAATATGCATATGTAGCATGTCTTAGCTGAAATGGGAAGATATTAGCTAATGCAATTTAACCATGTCATTGTCTCTTTCCGCTAATGTCTACTTTTAGTTCAATGCAGATATGTAGCATGTCTTACCTTAAATGCTCAGATAGAGAATGCAATGTAACCATTTCGTTGCCATTTTACACAAGGTCTGGTTTAGGAGAAATACGCATATGTAGCATGTCTTAGCTGAAATGGGAAGATATTAGCTAATGCAATTTAACCATGTCATTGTCTCTTTCCGCTAATGTCTACTTTTAGTTCAATGCAGATATGTAGCATGTCTTACCTTAAATGCTCAGATAGAGAATGCAATGTAACCATTTTGTTGCCATTTTACACAAGGTTTGGTTTAGGAGAAATACGCATATGTAGCATGTCTTAGCTGAAATGGGAAAATATTAGCTAATGCAATTTAACCATGTCATTGTCTCTTTCCGCTAATGTCTACTTTTAGTTCAATGCAGATATGTAGCATGTCTTACCTTAAATGCTCAGATAGAGAATGCAATGTAACCATTTTGTTGCCATTTTACACAAGGTTTGGTTTAGGAGAAATACGCATATGTAGCATGTCTTAGCTGAAATGGGAAGATATTAGCTAATGCAATTTAACCATGTCATTGTCTCTTTCCGCTAATGTCTACTTTTAGTTCAATGCAGATATGTAGCATGTCTTACCTTAAATGCTCAGATAGAGAATGCAATGTAACCATTTCGTTGCCATTTTACACAAGGTTTGGTTTAGGAGAAATATGCATATGTAGCATGTCTTACTACAAACTGGAAACTCTGTGACTAAGTGTCACAGATAACCTATAGGAGGCGCTTACTTAACAGGTGGTGTGGGTGGCCCTAGTGTAAATGTATGATAATAAACCCATATAAAAATAAAAACATAACTAAAATACAAAATTACTATAGAATTAATATATAAATTGTTGAAATCAAATATAAACTTAATTAAACAATTATTATGATATGTAAATAAAAAAAATGAAAATACAAATGTATATATGTAAAAATACACACGTTACACTGGAAGATGTCCAATATAAACGGTGCAAATAAAAAGTCCCAAAATAAGTCCGTCTGAGAAAGGGAAAAGTGGAGAAGGCAGCTCCATTTTGTTGCCATTTTACACAAGGTTTGGTTTAGGAGAAATATGCATATGTAGCATGTCTTAGCTGAAATGGGAAGATATTAGCTAATGCAATTTAACCATGTCATTGTCTCTTTCCGCTAATGTCTACTTTTAGTTCAATGCAGATATGTAGCATGTCTTACCTTAAATGCTCAGATAGAGAATGCAATGTAACCATTTCGTTGCCATTTTACACAAGGTCTGGTTTAGGAGAAATACGCATATGTAGCATGTCTTAGCTGAAATGGGAAGATAGAGAATAATATTGAACTAGATTATTCTTTTACAAAATAAACATTTGTTAGTGGATTATCGTGTACAATAAATTTTATTGGACTCCAAATAATATTTTGAGGATTCTGTTTGAATTATGTTCTGTTCATAATTTATAGGTGATTCTGGGTACATGAGCCGGCCTTGGCTCATTACCCCCTTGCATAGCCCGACTGATGTGTCTGAGGAGCGCTACAATAGGGCTCATAAGAGAACCAGGGCAGTGGTTGAACGGATGTTCGGGCTCCTGAAGATGAGGTTCAGGTGCCTGGACAGGTCGGGAGGAGCCCTCCAGTACAACCCAAAGAAGGTGGCTAAGATCGTTGTAGCCTGTAGCGTCCTGCATAATATTGCACAGCGGGCTGGGATGCTTCAGGGCGTCCCGGCGCACCGAAACCTCCTCATAGATGAGGAGGATGATCCTGTTCTAGAGGGGCCATTCTGGGACGAGGGGCTCAATGTCAGAGCAGACATCATCAACCGCCACTTTAGACGGTAAATAATAGAAGTTAGACTGGAGTATTGTCAATAGATGTGAACTCTAGGGAAATGACAAGTAGAGAATTGTGCAAACATGTTAGGATTGTTCATCAAATGCTAAAAATGTGTTTCATTTATTAATATAGGTGATGCTCTGGGCATTGGGTCCTGTAGCGAGTCTTTGCCACCTGGTTTTTAAAGAGGACATCAGCTGGTAAGTATAAATGTATGGACTGTTGCTGGCATGAATTGTACACAAATACATCATATGGCATACATTTTCTAAACTAGTATTTAGTTTACACATTACTTAAAATGTAAATACTCAGAAAGGGATCCTCTAGCATAACTATCCTCTAGCATGACTATGGTTCAATGTCACACATTAGAGGTTCGTTCTGCTCAATATGACTCATCTTCACACTTGATAGAACATAACACAAGATGCTACACACACTTAGTAAGCTAGTGACAGAAATTGATTCAGAAATGGGGGGTGGTTATCCCAGTCCTACAAATTGTTGGTGGCAATGCACTCCACACAACTACCCGCATACACTAAGGTATGGGAAAGAGAATTGCAGGGGTCCTTAACACCAAACGAATGGCAAACAATTTTTCAGCAAATGGGGAAAGCCCCATCTTCCATGAATGCTACAGAGACCAATTTGAAATTACTCACCAGATGGTACTTAACCCCCAAGAGGTTGTCTGGAATTTACCCACGTGCTAGCACTCAATTTTGGAGGGCATGTGGGCAAGAGGGAAATATGTCACACATATGGTGGAGTTGTCCCCTCATAAAAACATATTGGATCAACTTGCACTCAGAGATAGAAAAGGTAATAACTACTCACTTAGAATGCAACCCGTTTGTACTTTTATTAAATAAGACACCTAAGAAAAATTGCAAACTGAGGGCAATGTTATTATATATTATGTTAAATTGTGCTAGACAACTGATACCTAGACTTTGGAAACAGACAAGGGTGCCCAGTGTACAGGACTGGAGAGAACAGGTCACTAGGGTTTTAACATTAGAAAAATATCACTTTCAGCACACTAATCGTATTGATGACTATCACTCTATGGTGTTTTTGTGGGAGGAGTATGTAGAGTCACTTTAGGGATCTCACGTAAGCTCGACCACTCCATACACATACTATACAGTTGGGGTAAAGAAGCATGACATAGAAAGGGGTGTGCAGCGCAGCAGCAATATTAAAGAAGGAATGTTTAAAATTTGATGACACACTTAATTTGTTCAAAGTTTTATAAACGATACCTGAATTAGCAGGTAGGAATCTAAGGGACATTGTTGCAACGGGGAAGGGGGAATCAAATGATTCTGTATGAGATAAATGAGCTGTAAATTGCAGTTACCGAAAGATGTAATATTAACATTGTAATGTGGATTTCCTTTTTCTCATTGTTGTTAATTCGTTTAAGAAATCAATAAAAATTTAAATTAAAAAAAAAAAAAAGAAAGAAATGGGGGTGGTAGAGGGGTACAGAACTGATTCACACACTTATAGTAATTTTTATTAAACTTTTTCTGCCATTAGGGAGCTGACTTAATCTAAAGACTGAAAGGGAAGAATTAGAAGCCTGACAGTGAAGATTGCCCAGACTGACAGTGGAAAAAGCCAAGATTGAAATTGAAGTATACCAATAGGATCATGTCTGGCATTATCTTTCCAATCTGCTGACCTTGAAAACCATACAAAGACCTGTTCACATGGTAAATGCCAACTATTTGATAGAATAAGGCTGTGGAGGCATCCTATTGGAGACACTTAGATTATTTTCTAATTTTTAGATGGTATTTCACAGTCCTCTATTTTTGAAATGATGAATAAGACACCTATTGAAGATCAACTGTTTACCCCTGAATTGACTTTCAAAGACCATGCATTATCCAGGTTGGTGTACTAATGCATGCTAGTTAAGAATCACAGGAAGAATGTTGAATATTAGTAGCTTACATACATTAGTCATACTTATTTCATAATTAAATATTTAGGGATCACAATCAGAAAAAGGAATACATATTATAGTTGATATAGAGGTATTTGAATGGACATGAAATATTACATTTATGTTCAGCATACATATATATTATTGAAATGTGATATACATTATTATGTATAATTAGAAATTCAGATATTTAAATTTAATTTTTATTACACAATATAATGTTGTATGTTTATTTTATTTATTTTTACATTTAATTAATAAATATCTTGATAAAATGTTGAACAAAGTTAGAGCATAGACACAAGATGATTGTAATTGTATTTTATGAATATTTGACAACGTGTGTATTAACTTTGTTAAAATTTTGTTTTTTAATTTCAGATTGTCATCTGATGACTTCCAGGAATATTTTTTTGTTTTTGTTTCAGAAACTTTTAATTTTTTAAATGGTAATAATAAACATTTTATTATTAAATACACTCTTTTGAACAGATTATAATAAATATCCATATAATCTGTCAATAAAAAACAATTTGACTCCCATGACTGGTAGTTGGCTATTTGACAAGCACATGCATAAGATCAAATAATGCATTAATTTTAGAAAATCCACTGATTCAGAGAATATTAAATTAAAATATCTTTTTTTAAATTAATTGGGGAGTGAGATCCATCGATGCTTTTCTTTTGAAATTCTTAGATGTTAAAATAATGTTGGATATGTAGTCAAAATTTGACATAAATAATTTTGTTTCACTTTTAAGAAGGGGAAGTGGTTCAATTACATTAAAGTGACAGTGTTGTTGAATGTAAAATTAATTTTATAAGATCTTGTATCTTCCTTAGGGATCTCAAAACATTATTTTCTAAAAATTTTTAAAGTTTACATTTATAAATGGTAGGCCATTTAACTTCATATTTTTCCCAAGCTAGTTATTGGATGTCAGGTTAATAGATTTTATTTTCTAGGGGAGTCATTTAACTATAGTTAATAATATTATGTAGTTTTTAAAATCTTACCTCTTGGGTTAGACATCACATATCTATATATATTTTTCATTCCCTTTTAGTTTATTTTGACAATGTTAAATAAACATTCCAAATGTTTTGGTCCTTAAAGGGACATTCACAAAGTATATTGTGTATTGATTTTTTAAAAATTCATAAAATAATTATTTAGAAAGTACTATAGAATTACATTCAGTCTTTAAATATACTTCGAAAAAGATACAACAATGCACATATCTTAGTCAATTACATAAGGCATCTATGTGTAACCAACAATCAGCATCAAAATAGCCTATGTAGATATGTATTTAATCCAAAAATATATATAATTACAATCTAATGATTGAATACCAAAACATATTAAGTTTTTCAAATATTATAATCTTATCCAAAATGCATACATAACATATAGCTTAATGTCCCTCTAAGCTGAAGACTCCGAAATACATCCTTTACAATATATATTTCAGTCAGTGTGTAAAACAATCCAGAAGTTAATCTAAATATGCTTTACTCATATGTTATATTAATTTAGCAAAAGGAAGGTGCCTAGGTTTCTGATTTTTCAAGCATTATTGTGAAATGTCTCTTTAAAGGGACATGAACTCAAAATATACTTAAAGGGAGACAGTTAAAAAATTAATGATTTATACATTCTGAATGAGTATTCTATTTTAAGCAACTTTAAAAATTGTCTTATATTATGAATGTTCCTTGTGATATTGCTATGATTAATTTTAAAATAAGGCATTAAAAAGATAATTTATTTGCTTCAGCACTCTGGACAGAACTTGGTTTTTTTGGTTGGATTAATTTATCCAACAATCATCAAGGACAACCCAGGTTTTTTGCAACAATTGTCCGTAATCTAAAATATCATTATTGATTTGCAAAGAAAGATAAAAAGATAATTCTTAACATTTGAGAATCGGATTAAATTATAAAGTTGCTTAACATTTCATGCTCAATCTGAATCACGAACGCTAAATTTGTTTGGACAGTGTCCCTTTAAGAAATTTAAAGAGTGTATTTACTTCTCTTCTTATCTTGACATACTTTGCTTGAAAAGCATATCGAGATAGGCTCAGTAGATGAAGATTGGTGGATGCACAGAGATGCCTTATGTGATTGGCTCAACCATGTGCATTTAAATTTCTTCTGTTGAGGATATCTAAATACTAAGATAAATAGATTTACATTTTAAAGTCTAAACAATTTTCTATCTCTACAGATCATTTGATACAATTGTTTGTTTGTAATGTCTATTTAAAAATAAAGACGCCATTGCACAATAACATATATGAGCAGTTCACACAAATACAAGCTCGAGGTTTATTTACTAATAACAAACAAACCTGTAGTTTAACATTTATAAACAGATTATCCAAGTTACTGACATTATAACCTGAATTTGAACATTCAGAAATATTGCGTGGGAAACGCATCTTGAAACACCAGATTAGCATCTTTAAACATTAGAGTCTAATGTCACGCAATAGCACACAATCAATGTGCATTATGAAATACATTTAATAGAGCAATATCAATACTTCACAATAAGTCAAGAAATGGATTTTATGAACAATAAAGACATACAATATTAAATGTGTATTTGTATTAAAGAAACAGACCGTTATTAACCCAAAAAATGTATACAACATTTAATAATGTGACAGTATTAGATTTTAAAGAGAATTCAAACATTAATATTTAACGGATCACGGATATTAAATCTGCGTCACACATATCTGCATGACAGGCCCATGAGTTACAAATAAGTCTACATGAATAATGAAGTAACAGCACCACCATGAGGTATGTGTAAGGAAGTTACTAAGATATGAAACATTAAGGAACGGCCAATCAGAGTTCATCACACAAACACAACTTGAGTCAGGATGGTCTCACAGACATTCTAACAATATTTCAAACTTTTATCCAATCAGATGTACAGATAACATGTCCCATGGTGCATCTCATGTTTACTTCACCATATAAAAGTCCATTACACGTTGCCATCTTTGACAGTTCTCTAATGCCTGCAGGCAGTTTATATTATTATAATATATTTATTGGACAACCCAGCAGGCATGTCATCTCCCAGGTTCACCAAGCAGGAGAGCGCTGCACTGGTCCACGCCGCCAAGGACTTTTATCCCCAGCTGTTTGGGAACAAGAGGAGGTTGACAGATGCGCCTGTTAAGAAGGCCCTCTGGGAGTTTATCACCAATGGGGTTAAATTGGTGTGTGACGTCCAGAGGAGCCAGGATCAAATCATGAGGAGATTCAGAGATATGAGGTTGCGCTTAACAAAAAAAGTCAACCTCATAAGGGACTTGGTACAAGCCCGTAAAAGAGGGGGCCAAAGAAAGCCCCCCCGGAAACTATACCTACTCCCTTATGAGGTGACTTTATGCAAGCTCCTCAATCTCCGGGTCCCCAAAAGATTTAGATCCTCGCCATCCTCGGCCTCCTCTTCTTCCCTCCCAGCTGCGGGATCTGAAAGTCCTGACGCGGGGGCCAGGGCAACTGCTTCTCCGTCCGGTGGCCTGGGAGGAGATGATGGAGAATCTGAACCAGGTAACTATCCAACTTCATATAATATCTTAATATTTGAATTTCTTTTAAAAATGTGTATATAGTCAGATACTAAACCTATACAGATCTCACAACATCCACTACATATGATGTTTAGATATCTGTTTTTAGATTAGTGACACATGAAATAGGAATGATGTTTCTTGCGCTCTACAGAATATGCGTCACAGAGCGAAAATGGAATTGCGCATACACGTTAACATGGGTTTGCTGTAAGTGGCATTGCTTTATACATGTTGGTCAAATGACGGATGCGTAATTCCGCTTGGAATCATTGCGCAATGATCGCGAAAATGGAATTGCGCATACACGTTAACATGGGTTTGCTGTAAGTGGCATTGCTTTATACATGTTGGTCAAATGACGGATGCGTAATTCCGCTTGGAATCATTGTGCAATGATCGCGAAAATGGAATTGCGCATACACGTTAACATGGGTTTGCTGTAAGTGGCATTGCTTTATACATGTTGGTCAAATGACGGATGCGTAATTCCGCTTGGAATCATTGTGCAATGATCGCGAAAATGGAATTGCGCATACACGTTAACATGGGTTTGCTGTAAGTGGCATTGCTTTATACATGTTGGTCAAATGACGGATGCGTAATTCCGCTTGGAATCATTGCGCAATGATCGCAAAAATGGAATTGCGCATACACGTTAACATGGGTTTGCTGTAAGTGGCATTGCTTTATACATGTTGGTCAAATGACGGATGCGTAATTCCGCTTGGAATCATTGTGCAATGATCGCGAAAATGGAATTGCGCATACACGTTAACATGGGTTTGCTGTAAGTGGCATTGCTTTATACATGTTGGTCAAATGACGGATGCGTAATTCCGCTTGGAATCATTGCGCAATGATCGCGAAAATGGAATTGCGCATACACGTTAACATGGGTTTGCTGTAAGTGGCATTGCTTTATACATGTTGGTCAAATTACGGATGCGTAATTCCACTTGGAATCATTGCGCAATGATCGCGAAAATGGAATTGCGCATACACGTTAACATGGGTTTGCTGTAAGTGGCATTGCTTTATACATGTTGGTCAAATGACGGATGCGTAATTCCGCTTGGAATCATTGCGCAATGATCGCGAAAATGGAATTGCGCATACACGTTAACATGGGTTTGCTGTAAGTGGCATTGCTTTACACATGTTGGTCAAAATGAAATGTGAATTATTATATATGTGAAGAATACAGTATTCTTATTTTCAATATTAGACATAATAAAAAAAGAAAAAAGCAGAATCCAAAAAAATTATAACATATGCCCATCAATTGATGAGAATGAAATAACAAAAAAAAATTATTTAAGCGACAGTAAACAACACAACTGATTGAAAATAAGAGTACAGGATATATTTATCATTAATTTAATTGAGGAAACAATTAACTCATGGGACTACCAAAGGATTAATAGTTTTTAATTGATTTGCTAATAATGTAACGATTTTAAACATGGCATGATTTGTATTAATGATATCCAATCATCATTTAATATATTACAGATCTGGATGTTGGTGCTGGATCCTCAAGGCAGGGCTTGTCACAGTATGGTATGTCTCATTTTAATTGACATTTGTCTTAGAAACATGGACAGAACATTACATACTAAATCCACATTGTTCAATATTTATTTGTATCTGCAAAATGGATTTTAAAACTTTTTGCAAATAAGAATAAATAAAACTAAAAAATAGGATTACATTGTAAGACTACTCTGATTTTGTTTGGAATTTAAGATATCCCATCTATTCTGGATGTCTTAATTTTAATGTAAGATTCTTTGAATGTCCAATTTATATTCTTCCCTTGTGTATTGCTTAATCTTATTTGTATACATTTTTTTAAAAATACACACACTTTTGCATATGTTTAGATTTTAAAAATATAGATTCCATTTTTGAAATTGATCACGTCATTTAAGGGACATGCCAACTAAATTTTACATAGAATGATTTTTATTGTTTTGTTTAAACATTTTATGAGCTACATTGGTTCAGTCTATTGTTTTAGTTCTTTAAAAAAAAAAAAAGGATTTTGGTTTAGGTTAAACAATGCATTACTAGTATTATCCGGCTGTTTTTTTATGCATAACTTGGCTTTTTTACAAAAGTTAAAATCATGTGTTCAGATAACAGTAGTACATAGTTTCAAAAAGTATACAATTACACATTTAGAGCTTCATGTCCCTTTAATAGATGAAAATTAAATAATTCTTAGGATATCCTTAAATAACATATTAGATTGGAATTGCATGCTCAATCCCATTCATTACATCAACATATGGAGTAGAGAATTCATTAACACCAACATTGTCAAATCAATATATTTTTATATTAAAGGGACACTGAGCTAAAATTATTAATGTTGTCATTCAGATAGAGCATGCAATATTAATCAACATTTAAATATAATACTATAATCATATGTGAAATATTATATTGCTAAATGTATTTTAAAATCAAGAATGTACGTTTATCTGCAGCTCAATTTTGGTTGACCAACCTGGGTTTTGATTGATGATTGGTGGATACCTTCAACAAACAATATTTATTGAATCCAATATTGCTTATCTGCATTTAAGATTAAAATGTAGCAACATTCCAATTATAATAGGAGTCAATGTAAAATCATTTGGAACAGTTTGAACAGTGAAATCAATGATTGAAATAAATCATGTCAGTGTCCCTTTAATAAACAATAGATTCATTCATCTTTACATTCTTTGGATTAGACAATATTGATATATAATTCACATATTCACTGTTGGAGTTACTTTATAGATATCAGCATACTCTAACAGCACCATGATTACATATTTGTACTAATCAATTTGGTTTTGTATTGTGATAAATATGTGTTGTGTCCTAAACAAGATTGCTGTACATTGCACAAATGGCTCGATGTGCCACATGTCTTTGTTTATATTTGTCAACAGCTGTTATTCCAAATGTGGTTTGTGTGTATTCTTTTAAGAACATTGATCAATGCGTATATTTAGATATGCAATAGCATCGTATGAGATGAGTTTGATGTCTAATATAGTCAGAAATTAAACATATGTTCAATACATCATTTTTAACAGAATCCCCTTGATTCAATCAAGCATTTTTGTGGATAATGACTGCTCTATTCTTCACATTTTCAAGTTGTTTATTCTTAAAAATCGCTACAGATGTGATTTAGTGCTATCCCAAATGTGTTCACTAATATATATCTATATCATTCATAGAGAGAGTTGGCATGGGGAGCCCCGAGGAATCCAGCACTGATACAGAGCCGCATTTGCGGTCTTCTGGTAAGTCCATTGACTCATTTATATGTCATTGAAGGTGTATTGGTAATCAATATTATGAGCATGATTCTCATGAAGCATAACATTTGAAACAAACATATAATTTACTCCTCTGATTATATATTAATTTTCTTGGAATATTGAAAGATTAATAATTAAAACTTTCTTAGTCTACACCTTTGTTATTCAGAAGATGTATAGCATATGTTTGTTTCCATGTTCATTTTTTACAACAGTCATCAAGTGATACACACATGAGAAATCTTAAATGTTCTATGTACTATGCTTTTATGATTTTAAAATTAATACAAACAATACATCGAAAATCTGAATAATTTAGAATAACAAATCTAATGTCATTCGTATGCTCCATCAAAATGATGTAAATCATAACTTTGGTGGGTGTGTATATCTTTAATGCAACATTGATGTGTGTCTTTGAGCAACAGTAACATATGTTATAATATCTGATCTTAACGTGTACACAACATGTTATGTTTTACAGAGATTGATTTAACATGAGTGACGGAGGAGGAAGAGGCTGCCTTGAAGTCTGATGGTATGTGAAATATATCTATCATGTTTACAACATGTTGCTTTATTGGAAATCATTTTATTGAAGACATTCAAAGTCTACAGCTTTTGCACTTTAAAAAGGAATATTATTTGTCTTTTCAAATACACTACTGCCCCCTTTCTATATCAGGCAGCATGAAAATATGCTTGGATGTTTTTTTTTTTAATTTTATTTCTAATTCATGCCATCATTATGTCACATGCATATTCCAGGCCAAACCACAATAATAATGTTATAATTGTACAGACAGTCATTGATATTCATCTGAGTGCCTATATGCATACCATATCTTCAGTTCATAATTGTTTAGAAATTCAAACACACTTCTAAGTATATTGAAAACATAATCAATTTTAAATGCGTTGATTTGATTTCATGATGTATGAGATGTTAATATATTTGTATTATTTATTTCAGATGGATCCTCCCCCTCTGGTCATCTGTTTTCCGCCCCTACCCAGTCCCCTGGCCAGTCACAGACCCCTGCCCAGGCCCAGACCCCTGCCCAGGCCCAGACCCCTGCCCAGGCCCAGACTCCTGCCCAGGCCAAGACTCCTGCCCAGGCCCAGACCCCTGCCCAGGCCCAGACTCCTGCCCAGGCCCAGACCCCTGCCCAGGCCCAGACCCCTGCCGGCCCTTCCCATTTGTCCTTTCCTGTCCCTCCCAAAAAATGGCCCTTCATCCCCCTTCGCCGCTTTAACAAGATTTTATACACTCAAGCTGTATAAGTGGATCATCGAAAACCAATTAAAGGGGACAACATGTTTGAGGAAACTGTCCCTTTAATGATTTCGGTCTGTCTGAATAACCTATTTAATGTGTAAAGAATCAATTTCAACAAATTGATGTAAAGAATGATTTGTCTTTATGATGACAATGTATCTTTGCTTATTTTTTCTTCTGTTGTGTAATTATCCTTAATATTTGATTTATTCTTTATTTTAGGCTGTGAATCAGCATGGCTCATGCTAGAAGGTATAGCACGAGTAGAGCAGGCCGTGTTGAGGAACGCAGCTGTCCTGAGAGGGATGAACGACACCATGCAGGCCCAGCTCCGGGTTCAGGATTTGACTCTGCGTCAAATCATGCTATTAAATTCAAGGCCTGAATCTGGAGCTGGACATGCACAGGACGATGAAGAGGATGACCAGTAAATGGAGGATCTGGAGATGCTCCAAGGGCGCAGATAAGAATCCTCCGTCCACATGTTGATGTTTTTGTTATTGTTGCCATTTGGCCTTTTTTTCAGAGTATTGTTGTGCCTGTTGCACTCTTTTACCTTGTCATATGGCTCCAATGGGGCTATGGTGGCCCTTGGCAACTCTCTTCATGGACTGTGATGCACTCTGTTACCTTGTCATATATCTACAATGGGGCTATGGTGGCCCTTGGCAACTCTCTTCATGGACTGTGATGCACTATGTTACCTTGTCATATATCTACAATGGGGCTATGCTGGCCCTTGGCAACTCTCTTCATGGACTGTGATGCACTCTGTTACCTTGTCATATGGCTCCAATGGGGCTATGGTGGCCCTTGGCAACTCTCTTCATGGACTGTGATGCACTCTGTTACCTTGTCATATATCTACAATGGGGCTATGCTGGCCCTTGGCAACTCTCTTCATGGACTGTGATGCACTCTGTTACCTTGTCATATATCTACAATGGGGCTATGCTGGCCCTTGGCAACTCTCTTCATGGACTGTGATGCACTCTGTTACCTTGTCATATGGCTCCAATGGGGCTATGGTGGCCCTTGGCAACTCTCTTCATGGACTGTGATGCACTCTGTTACCTTGTCATATATCTACAATGGGGCTATGCTGGCCCTTGGCAACTCTCTTCATGGACTGTGATGCACTCTGTTACCTTGTCATATGGCTCTAATTTTCCTGATCTTTACCATATTTATAAACGTTGTTGTTTTCTGACATACTAATAAAAGACATGTCATTGCACGATTCTTTGTCCTCCTTATTCATGTCATTGATTGAAATCTCTATTTTATCTGGTTGATCCTTAAATGGACATACCCAAAATAATGTTGTTTCCTGAATCATATATGTAATACAATTGTAAATGACTTTAAGATTAACATCTCCAATGTAATTTTTATTTTTGTGTTTATATTTTTTTCATGATTATGATTAGCATAGTAATTGTTTTATATATGTATATAAAGATTGTTCTATATGTATATTTCAAATTTCACATCCATGTGTGTATTTATAAACTCTGCATGAATTGATACACCTTTAACAAATGATCTGAGGATTGATACAATGATATAATCCCTGCAAAGTGTTCATTTTCTTGAAATAGTATTGTCTCTGTGTATCCTCTTTTTATAAATAAAAATCATGTCCCTTTAAGTGATGGTGAGCACAATTGTTAATGAATGTATTTCTATTTCTAAAGCGTTTTTGTCCTTTTTACATGAACAAGGACATATAATCTTAATAATAAACAATCTTATTGTAATGTTGACAGCACATGTATTTCATTTTCTATTCTATCTTATTGTAAAAGTGTAACCAAATCAATCTCTGTGTGTAATGCACATATTTTAGATGAGGAATATGTTTTTAAAAATATTGTTAAAAAATACTTCTCCCATATATGGCTATAGGTAGTCTGACCATATTTCAACTTGAATAAATAACCCGTTTGATCAATACATGTGTCATAATTGTTATTCCAAAACAATCTAAACATATCTTAAAACATCAATGGCATATGTATTTCTCATGTGTATCTTTTAAATGTTAAAGATATACACCATAGCTATAGTTAAAGGGACAGTCAAGTCCGAAAAGATGATTCATGATTTCGTGACATTCCTAGATAGCAATCTAGACACATACTAGTTTCAAAAATATAAATACGTTTCTTAGTGATATGCCAAGCTGTCAACTGAGTCCATGTATTGGCTGCGGTTTGTCTGCGATCGCGGATGTGCCATGTTGCTTAAGACGTCACCTGCCAGGCTGTCCAATGATTCCTTGTATTGACTGACGTTTTTACGCGATCAAGGATGCACCTTTTATTGAATGGCGTTTTTACGCGATCAAGGATGCGCCTTTTTTTTGTTTGCGTTCTTACGTGATCAGGAATGTGCCTTTTATTGGATTGCGTACTTACGTGATCAAGGAAGCGCCATGTTAATTAAGACATCACATGCAAAGGTAAAAAAACGTCTGATTGTATTACGTAGTCCCGCAATATTTGTTTGTGCACGTTAAACACGTTTGTGAATGAAGCCAAGTTTAAAAACATTGCAAATATGGATTGTTTGCATCATGTTACATTGTTGACCCATAACTGATGAAGACCACCACATTCTATTTTGCTGGATGTCTGGTTGAATAAACGAACGAAAGCAAAATGTTTTCATGCAAAAGATATTTCGAGGCAAGTGCAAATCTCTATAGTCCATGTTGTTTAATATGTTGGTCAACAATATGTTCCTTTTTATGAAAAATGACTGTTGTGTTTAATGTTAAAGATATCTAATTCATAAATATGCGCTAATGTGTTAGAATAAAGTAATCAATATGCATTTATCTTTATCATATGCTAAATATATGATGCCGACTTCTTCTAAATGTAATTTCGTCGTATTTTTTATTAAAGGTTCATTAGACACTCACATTATAAATCAAAACTTTTTATTTTGTCTCTAGTTAGATAGCCCATTGTTTAACAAATACACGTTTCATTTTGCTTCTGTTCAAAGAAAATGTAAGTAATTTTCAGACTCCTCGCCAAGCCTCTGAGTTTCATGTGAGTACCATCTCCAGCTTTCTCCTGTTTGTGTAAAGGGCCTTTTCATATGTTAATGATGGGGTATTGTCTTGTTTTACGGTTGTAATGGGGGTTCAGATATATTTTCAATAGAGCTAACCCGATTTTCTTTGAAAGTGTTTAAAGCTTTGTAATATTGATATCAGTATATGTTAATCTTGTTGTTTCTAGTAGTGTCTATTACATACAGTTATGTTAAAAATATAGTATACTGTCCCTTTAATGCAAATGTTTATTTTTGTATCATGAATGGAAGATAAACAAGGGGCGCCAACATAGTGTGAATCGTTCAAACAACAAATATAAAAGTGATGTGCAAAAAACTACTCACAAGGAAAGTGGCACCTTAAATGAATAAGGTGCGATAAAGCAGGCTGACATTCAAATTCCAGCAGTCAGTACGCTGGAGGTCTCACCCAGAGGACCTGTGGAATCCAGATAGGCGTCTAGAAAGTAGCACCCACGTTTTTCAGGGCCAATGGCCGGACCAGGTGAGCTGCAAGCTGATAGGTGTTCTCCTGCTGCACTCACGCCACCGAGACTTTTCTCCAAAAACGACAGTGTCAGTGTATGAAAGGTTCCGTGGTAAAAGTGACCCGGAATTGAAACAAAATATATAAAAAACCCTATTCGCAATTACCAAATATATCTGGAAAAAAATAAAATATCTCATAGTAAACTGGACATATATTAACATGTGTGTATATATATATATACATATACACACATGTTAATATATGTCCAGTTTACTATGAGATATTTTATTTTTTTCCAGATATATTTGGTAATTGCGAATAGGGTTTTTTATATACTTTTTATTTAAGTGTTATCTGTGTGGTCACAATTGTTCAAACCAATTTATACAATGTATCAAAAGTTAAATGTTTTTGCAATTGCAACATTGTTAATAGAGTTGACCTTTTGTTTCAATTCCGGGTCACTGTGGGTTTAAATAGATCTCTATTGTTAACTATGATTATGCCTGATGAAACGGTCTGGAATAGACTGAGAAACGCGTTGCAAAATAAATACTGTTTGTTTTATACCACGACCCGGTATTTTTGCTTCTTTCCACGATCCACTTGTTTTTGAAACAGGACTTTTACCACGGAACCTTTCATACACTGACACTGTCGTTTTTGGAGAAAAGTCTCGGTGGCGTGAGTGCAGCAGGAGAACACCTATCAGCTTGCAGCTCACCTGGTCCGGCCATTGGCCCTGAAAAACGTGGGTGCTACTTTCTAGACGCCTATCTGGATTCCACAGGTCCTCTGGGTGAGACCTCCAGCGTACTGACTGCTGGAATTTGAATGTCAGCCTGCTTTATCGCACCTTATTCATTTAAGGTGCCACTTTCCTTGTGAGTAGTTTTTTGCACATCACTTTTATATTTGTTGTTTGAACGATTCACACTATGTTGGCGCCCCTTGTTTATCTTCCATTCTAGACACCCTGACCCATCGCACCGCGGGACACAAGAGGAGCACGCCAAACACCTGAACACATCACTGTTCACATATTAGGATTGGACACTTATTTTTTACATCACAGCAATTTTTGGGACATTGATAAGTACTTTTTTTATATATTTTACTAATCGCCACAAATATCATTGTTTATCTGTGATATCTGATTATTTCAATGTATCACTAATATTATACACAAATTGTCCTGAGCACTTGTTTTACACACAATTTATTTTCGTCATTATTATAATTTTTTACACATACCAAACACTGTGCTGTTTATAAAAAAATAATTTTTTTTTTTTTTATTTATGCATACGGGTACAAACCCAATCATAAAGTGGTAGGTCCCACTTTGATAACCTGTGTTCCAAGCGCATCCTCTTAAGTTTTTTCCTCCTCAGGAATTTCTTTTTATATTATTTTTGTATCATGTATGAGTTCCACATTGGTTAATCTCCAAATATATTATTGTTAGCATATTTTCACCCCCCACTCCTAAAAGTACTTTAAACCATATTCATTGTTAAAACAAATGTCTTTCTAAAAATAAATTAACACAATAATGTCTCTTTAAGAAAATAGACTTTATTTAACACGTCAATATAAATCTGATTTCCATATTTATTGTTTGAACAAGTACATGTAGATATACCAACAATCTGCAAATATATGTTAGCATATGTAATTTTGTTAAAGGGACAGTTTAGAAAACAAATCATGTTTTGCATTATTATAAAAGTCAATTTTGTAATATCAATGATATCAAAGGTTTCTCACCAATTAATCATTTGTCTGTGTTTATTTTAATTTGCTAGCTAAACCTATGAGGTTTGTGTGCTCATTTGTTAGAGCTTGAAGAGTGCATGTAATCATTATGCAATTTGACCACTAGAGGGCATTTGGATAGCATTTGTATATGTAAAACCTTGTGCTCATACAGCATATTATTTACCATGTATTGATCAATGATGTCTAAAATGTTGTTATGTCAGAACAACAAATAAGTGGTCATTTTTCATAGTCATAGATACAAGGGTAAGCACATAAGTCACACGTATTTCTCCATGTTTTGTTGTTTCCAACTTGATAATGCGTAATACAGTGTTTTCTTTGTAATCAATAATTTTATGACTGTCCCTTTAAGCTGTGTTATTGGCATTCAAACAGTAATATGCCATCATGGATAATTGTAATGGTAATTTAGTTTGCGATTCGGGAAACAGTTTGGACATCACATCACATCACAGAAGCCAATCAATATCATGAACAAGGACACTTATAACCCACACTCTGCAAACAATCTGCCTCCATGGACCCGGTCCCATAGAAGTAGATTATATACAGAGTGTGGTCCACAAGTGTATGAAAACCACATCATCACATACCTATCCATTACACATTAAATAAAAAAAACATTAAACATGAAAACAAATACTTACTTCCTCTTCCTTCCCCTCTTCCCACGGGGCTGAGGCTCTGGGAGGGGCAACTGCCGACTCCGAAGAGTTCTCCTTGGAGATGTTGTGGGAAGAGTTGAAGGAAGAGTACTGGGATGACCAAGGTGAGGAGGAGGAGCTGGCTGAGGAGGAGGAGATGGCCCAGCAGGAGGAGATGGCCCGGCAGGAGGAGATGGCCCAGCAGGAGGAGATGGCCCGGCAGGAGGAGATGGCCCGGCAGGAGGAGATGGCCCAGCAGCAGGAGGCCCAGCAGCAGGAGGCCCAGCAGCAGGAGGCGGACCAGGAGGCAGACCAGCATGCGCCTCCCGGAAAAAATTAAACATCTCTTGGTGTAGATTAAAGGTTCTGATTTGCCCTTCTTCTATTCTAGTAAGTATGTTTATTATTTGGTTTTGGCCTTCAAATATTTTGTTTTGTCCTTCAAGAATTCGAGTTCGGCCTTCTATATTTTGTATCCGGGAGTTACGCATCTGGTCTATGTAGTCTAGTAGAACCCGCACCTCTGCTATTTCCTCTTGTTGTGCTTGGCGGGGTACCCGTGCACGGCGGGGTGCCCGTGCACTGCGGGGTGTGGGTCCTTGAGGGGCCTCTGGTTCCGCGGCCTCCTCCTCTGCTTCCGGGGCCTCTTCATCTGCTTCCGTGCCCTCTTCGTCACGGGGGGCCTCTTCCCTCCGAAGTGGAAATTCCTCCCCACCACTCTCATCCCGGGGAGAAGGAGGAGGCTGTATTTGTTGTGCTGCCTCCTCCCCAGACTCTGTATATTTGAAAAATAAAAAAATGTATATATTAGCATATTTCCAAATCAAGCTTTAAATGACTTAGCTTACGATACAATTACAAATGCAGAATCATTAATCCACTTTGAAATCTAACAATCAATACGATTTCCGCATTTTCTAAACCATGTTTGTGATATCTCTGGTCAATCTGAATGTTTTAGCGTTTGTTTTCAGTCTGTTTAAATGCACACCTAACCTATAGCCTAGATACTGATGTAACCGCAAAGTAATTGTGAATGTGTGTAAAGAACGTTATAGCATTAATCTGATCCTTAAAGGGACATGAAACCCAATGTTTTATCTTTCATGATTTAGAAGCATACATTTATAATCAATTTTATAATGTACTTTTCTTATCTAATTAGCTTCATTCTCTGGATATTCTTTGCTGAAAAGCATATCTAAATATGCTTAGAAGATGCTGATTGTTAGCTGCATATAGCTGCCTCCTGTGATTGTTTCACCGTGTGCATGGCTATTTCTTCAATAAAATATATCTCAAGAATGATTCAAATTAGGTAATATAAGTACATTTGAATGTTTTGTCAAATTGTATTCTCTACCTCAATCATGAAAGTAAAGGTTTGCGTATAGTGTCCCTTGAAATACATTCGTATGTGAATTTATTCTTAAATGAGCTTACCGTCAGATGAGAATGGCAGGTTCCCGGTATCAATTCCTCCGATACCGACTACATCCACCTCGGAGATGCTGGGCCGCAACATTTCCTCCCATCGGCAGTACTCGATTTCCAGGGCAGGGCCGCCACCGGTTCCTGCGGAATGTCGGGCCTCCAGGCTTAACTTTTTCTTGAGATCCATCTTACAGTCCCGGTAGCGATATTTTATAGAGTCCATATCTCTGTTCCGGCCACCCACTGCATTGACTGCATTCCTAATCTCATGCCAGAGCTTCCTCTTCTCAGTCGGGGTAGTCTTCTGGTGCTGCAGCCTCCTATACCTGGCCAAATAGGCCTCTACGAGGGCCTCCTTCTCCTCCATCGAAAACCTCGCCTCCCTAGTAGCCTTGGCCTTCCCCTGTGACGATGCCCTCTGTTTCCTGGACTGTGAAGCCCTACTCTGTCCGCCACTGGGCCCAGCCACTTGTTCATCTTGAACCAAGTGGCTGGGTCCACCCACCGCTTCCACCCCCGCTTCCTGCCCCCCTTCCTGCCCTGTTCCTCTCCCTCTCCCTCTCCTCCCCCTCTACCTCTCCCCTGCCTGCCCTCCATCTGTTCCCTAAACTAAACCCCAAATAATCAAACAAAAAGTGAGTGTGATGAAATGAAAGGGGGTCAAAATAAAGAACTAAAAAGACAAAATAAGTGCTGAAAGTGTGAGAGGGATCTAAAAAAACAAAGAGGGTAAGGAGTATTTAAATAAACCAAAAGAAGAAGACTAAAAGGAGGCTATGTAAACTAAATGTAACTAGGGGATGGGTATGGGATGGGGATGGGGATGGGGGATGGGATAAGAGTAAATGGGATGAAAGGGAATGGGACTACAGGGAATGGGGTATGGAGTGTAGTATGAGGGGGTATGGGGTATGGAGTGTATGTAGTGTTATTGATAAGTGTATGTATGTATTGAATGTGTTTGCGTGTAAATGTGTTAAGTGTACAGAAAAATCACTCGCACGCTAACTCACACTACTACTAATTCTCACTAACTCACACTACTACTAATTCTCACTAACTCACACTCTCACTAA
Source organism: Bombina bombina (assembly GCF_027579735.1). Lineage (NCBI taxonomy): Eukaryota > Metazoa > Chordata > Amphibia > Anura > Bombinatoridae > Bombina > Bombina bombina. The sequence continues at coordinate 1,094,988,146 of NC_069499.1, forward strand.
CTCTCAATAACTCACACTACCACTAACTCACGCTCCCACTAACTAACTCTCTCACACTACCACTAACAACTCCCACTACCACTAAATCACTCACGCTCCCACTAACTGACTCTCTCCCACTACCACTAACTCCCACTCCCACTAACTCACTCACGATAACACTAACAACTGACTCTCTCACACTAACACTAACTCACTCACAATAATGCACAAACTCTCTAATCTTAAACCTCCAATCTCCAAAGACCCACCAGCAACACAGTCAAAGAAGCCATGCTTGTGTGGTGCTTATATACCCTGTGTAAATGTTTAATGATGTACCAATTTCCGTTGTAAATTGTGTTCAGGTGTGCTTTATTAGCAATTAATATTAGTGCAATGTGTATTAGTTGTGTGAATTTGCGCATGCTCATTTGGAGTTAGTATTTGTGGAATGTGTAGAATGCGATGATGTCATAGTGGTCGTTTTCTATAACATTGTCCAATAGTATTATGTTTAAATGTGAATTTGCGATGGTGTGTTATTAGTGAAGTGTTGTATATGTATGTTTGTCCTAATATATAGTGATATTGAATGCGATTATTTTGCTAGTGTATGTATATATTTTTTTTTCATTGTTGTTATTTTGCGTATTTCCGCATCTTAAAGTATATGCGTATTCCCTGTATTAAATTTTATTACAAATCCCCCCGCTTGTGAATGTGTAATGCTTGTGTGCTTTGTTTAGTGATTGTTGTTGTGACATTTGCTGCGTGTTATTGTTGTGCATGATGTGGTATGCGTCATATGACCGAGCTGTGCGTATTTCTCGCGAGATCGAGTGTTAGGTGAAAAAAGCGTTTTTTTTTTGCTTTTCCATTGATCTCTATGGGAGACTGTCTAACGTGGGCAGGATTCCGAGTGTGCAATACACGCGTTAGGAGTATCGTTAGAAGGTTTGGTTTGGACTCTAAATACCGGAGCCAAACAATGCCGTGCGTTAGACATAAACCATGCGTAGCGTTAGCAACCCATCTACCGCCAAACTCCAAATCTAGCCCATAGTAAACTGTTACCCATTGTGTCCAAGTGTCTCTAGACATATCGTTGTCCTCCGCCCTTAGAAGTGTTTTTTTGAGATTTATGTACTGTCAGGCCTATCTGCCTAGTCCAGTAACCCTGCTGAGGGCTGCTGCTGCCACTGCTGCTCCTGCCCTTCCTGATCTGTGGTGGTCATCATCCGTCAATGCCAAATCCTCAGAGAACTGCTGGCCGCTGTGTCCAAGGGGCTCTAGTCTTTTTGAGGTACATATTTTTGAGGTTTATGTACTGTCCAGACTACTTAGTTCAGTAACTCTGCTAGCTGCTGGTGCCACCTCTCCTGCACCTGTACTTCTTTGAATTGAGTCTCCAAGCTAACTAGTGTAACTACAAGCTTGTTATGGAGCAGGTGTGTGAAAAAGTGATGAATGTGATTGCTTTAGCATGAGCGATTTGAAAAAAAAAATAGAAAAAATGAGAGGGTTGAAGGGAAAAAAATATTGTAATGGTGCATTTAATTTCAATGTATTGTTTAAATTATTTTTGTAAAACTTGTTTTAGTTCCTGGATCTTTATATATATATATAAAAAAAAAAAAATATATATATATATATATATATATATATATATATTTATTTATATATATATATATATATTTTTATATATATATATATATATATAATTCAAGTAAAGGATAAGCACTCTTTAACCCCAGGTTGAGGTAAGCATATACCAGGGTGCATGTGTCAGATATAAACAGTCCAGAGCAAAGACAGCACTCACTGGATTTAAGTAAAAAATAGTCCCATGACGTTGTTGAATGTGTTTACAGATCAGCAGCTGCATTTTTAAAAACTGTTCTTTTTTCCTACAAGCAGCATTTACATATGTTCACACCCAGGAGCTGTGATGATGACCTGCACAGTTCCGGATATGCTAATTAACCATGTGCATGCAAAACAAATACTAGAGGGGTGTGAGCATTTCTACATCCAATTGTAAAGGAGCAGGAAACAGGAAGGGGCGTGACCTCACGGATGCATGCAATTTGGATTGTTTGACAAGTCATTTGAGGCTATATAAGACTGTTGAAAGGAAATATGTTACTCTGCCTCCTGGATGTCAGGATTATACAATGGTCCTCAAGCTGGGTGATGCCATTTGACAAAGGTGACGTCATGGGTACTATGCTTTTAACTTTTTTCAATAAAAGTTATTTTTTACTTAAATCAAGTTAGTGCTGTCTTTGCTCTGGTATATATATATATATATATATATATATATATATATATATATATATATATATATATATATATATATATATATATATATATATATATATATATATATATATATATATATATATTGAGAGAGAGAGAGAGAGAGAGAGACCACAAAACAATATTTTGTGCAAGGTGACTCAACCTATTGTTGATCAGGGGTTAATTACAATCCTTTAGAAAAATCTATAAAATTATTTAACTCTAAACATTCCTAATTGACTTAAATGGTGATTTTCTATTAAAAAATATTAGATAAACTTTTCTAAAGGATTGTGATCAACTTCTGTATTCAGCATGTAACTAAATTGTGCAAAACCCTGACAGTTGGGTAGAAGACATTTTTCTCTTCATATAAATCCTACAATACAGCTATGTAAAATTAAATTCAAAGAATTTTCCCTGTTTATTGAAACCTTATACTCGGCATGTCCTTAACCAATCTCATACATACACATTGTAGTGTTGATGAAAATAAAAGATAACACTCAGCCCTGCTCTGCTGGAGAAGGTGTCTGCAATTCACTGTTCTGTATGAAAGTATGATGGCTCTTTCACTCCTGTAGAGAACAGACTTATGTTATCTAACTTCTATTTTCCAACTATAAAATAGCAAACCTCAACCTCCAACCTTAAAAATATGAAGTTGCAGATTTGTATCAGATTAACTTAATGTATCTATTTTAACCCTTTAACTGCAACAAGGGATTATAAACCCTGTACGTGCAAAGAACGTTATTGGCAACAATACATTCGACAGATTATAAAAAGTGTCCACAAAAAAACATTAAAGATACATAAAACAGCTGCTGCATGCCCATAAATAAAGCTGCAGACCTTTCAATTTTCTTTAATTTAACCCAAAAAGACAATATATTCTTTTCAAAATGGTGTACAGGTCAACAAACTAACGCCTAGATTTAGAGTTCTGCGTTAGCCGTCAAAACCAGTGTTAGGGCGGGTCCTAACGCTGGTTTTGTCCTACCGCTGGTATTTAGAGTCTTGTAGGTAAGGGTCTAACGCTCACTTTCCAGCCCGCAACTTTTCCATACCGCAGATCCCCCTACGCCAATTGCGTAGCCTATCTTTTCAATGGGATCTTTCTAACGCTGGTATTTAGAGTCTTGGCTGAAGTGAGCGACAAGACTCCAGCCGCACAGAAAAGCCAGGAGTTAAGAGCTTTCTGGGCTAACGCCGGTTCATAAAGCTCTTAACTACTGTGCTCTAAAGTACACTAACACCCATAAACTGCCTATGTACCCCTAAACCGAGGCCCCCCACATCGCCGCCACTCTATTAAATTTTTTTAACCCCTAATCTGCCGACCGCACACCGCCGCCACCTACATTATCCCTATGTACCCCTAATCTGCTTCCCCTAACACCGCCGACCCCTACATAATATTTATTAACCCCTAATCTGCCCCCCCAACGTCACCGCTAACTTACCTACAATTATTAACCCCTAATCTGCCGACCGGACCTCACCACTACTCTAATAAATGTATTAACACCTAAAGCTAAGCCTAACCCTAACACTAACTCCCCTCTAAATTAAATATAATTTTAATCTAACAAAATAAAATAAATCTTATTAAATAAATTATTCCTATTTAAAGCTAAATACTTACCTGTAAAATAAACCCTAATATAGCTACAATATAAATTATAATTATATTTTAGCTATTTTAGGATTAATATTTATTTTACAGGCAACTTTGTATTTATTTTAACCAGGTACAATAGCTATTAAATAGTTAATAACTATTTAATAGCTACCTAGTTAAAATAATTACAAAATTACCTGTAAAATAAATCCTAACCTAAGTTACATTTAAACCTAACACTACACTATCAATAAATTAATTAAATAAACTACCTACAATTATCTACAATTAAACCTAACACTACACTATCAATAAATAAATTAAATACAAATACCTACAAATAAATAGAAATAAATACACTAACTAAAGTACAAAAAATAAAAAAAGAACTAAGTTACAAAAAATAAAAAAAGAACTAAGTTACAAAAAATAAAAAAAATATTTACAAACATAATAAAAATATTACAACAATTTTAAGCTAATTACACCTACTCTAAGCCCCCTAATAAAATAACAAAGCCCCCCAAAATAAAAAATGCCCTACCCTATTCTAAAATAAAAATTGAAAAGCTCTTTTACTTTACCAGCCCTTAAAAGGGCTTTTTGCGGTGCATGCCCCAAAGAATTCTGCTCTTTTGCCTGTAAAAAAAACATACAATACCCCCCCCAACAATACAACCCACCACCCACATACCCCTAACCCAAACCCCCCTTAAATAAACCTAACACTAAGCCCCTGAAGATCTCCCTACCTTGTCTTCACCATGCCGGGTATCACCGATCCATCCAGAAGAGGGTCCGAAGTCTTCCTCCTATCCGGGCGATGTCTTCATCCAAGCGGGGGCTGAAGAGGTCCATCATCCGGGTGAAGTCTTCATCCAAGCGGGGGCTGAAAAGGTCCATGATCGGGCTGAAGTCTTCTATCAAGCGGCATCTTCAATCTTCTTTCTTCCAGCTCCATCTTCATCCCGCCAACGCGGAACATCCATCCTGGCCGACGAATTCCCGGCGAATAACAGTTCCTTTAAGGAACGTCATCCAAGATGGCGTCCCTCGAATTCTGATGGGCTGATAGGATTCTATCAGCCAATCGGAATTAAGGTAGGAAAATTCTGATTGGCTGATGGAATCAGCCAATCAGATTCAAGTTCAATCCGATTGGCTGATCCAATCAGCCAATCAGATTGAGCTCGCATTCTATTGGCTGTTCCGATCAGCCAATTGAATGTGAGCTCAATCTGATTGGCTGATCCAATCAGCCAATCGGATTGAACTTGAAAACAAAATCAACATAGAAGTTGAATGAAGTATGTATCTATTTAGAACTTCATTCTCCTCATATAGAATTATGATTGGAACATCAATTGGTGGATGAAGTAGGTGACTAGATTAAAATTTAACCTTTATTGGTTTAATTAAAAAACAAAACACAACAACATAAAGTAATTTTAAAAACACAAAAATATGGGACCTATATAACGAGTTTTTCTGGTTACTCCTTAAAATTAAACAAATTATTTAATATTGGAGTGTAAGAATCTGGTCACTTCTATGCGTGAACAATCATGAGATGGAATTCTCACGTATCCTAGGAGAATAGATAGGTACAGTGGTTGATCTGAATTAGGTCAACAAACTAACGCCTAGATTTAGAGTTCTGCGTTAGCCGTCAAAACCAGTGTTAGGGCGGGTCCTAACGCTGGTTTTGTCCTACCGCTGGTATTTAGAGTCTTGTAGGTAAGGGTCTAACGCTCACTTTCCAGCCCGCGACTTTTCCATACCGCAGATCCCCCTACGCCAATTGCGTAGCCTATCTTTTCAATGGGATCTTTCTAACGCTGGTATTTAGAGTCTTGGCTGAAGTGAGCGACAAGACTCCAGCCGCACAGAAAAGCCAGGAGTTAAGAGCTTTCTGGGCTAACGCCGGTTCATAAAGCTCTTAACTACTGTGCTCTAAAGTACACTAACACCCATAAACTGCCTATGTACCCCTAAACCGAGGCCCCCCACATTGCCGCCACTCTATTAAATTTTTTTAACCCCTAATCTGCCGACCGCACACCGCCGCCACCTACATTATCCCTATGTACCCCTAATCTGCTTCCCCTAACACCGCCGACCCCTACATAATATTTATTAACCCCTAATCTGCCCCCCCAACGTCACCGCTAACTTACCTACAATTATTAACCCCTAATCTGCCGACCGGACCTCACCACTACTCTAATAAATGTATTAACACCTAAAGCTAAGCCTAACCCTAACACTAACTCCCCTCTAAATTAAATATAATTTTAATCTAACAAAATAAAATAAATCTTATTAAATAAATTATTCATATTTAAAGCTAAATACTTACCTGTAAAATAAACCCTAATATAGCTACAATATAAATTATAATTATATTTTAGCTATTTTAGGATTAATATTTATTTTACAGGCAACTTTGTATTTATTTTAACCAGGTACAATAGCTATTAAATAGTTAATAACTATTTCATAGCTACCTAGTTAAAATAATTAGAAAATTACCTGTAAAATAAATCCTAACCTAAGTTACATTTAAACCTAACACTACACTATCAATAAATTAATTAAATAAACTACCTACAATTATCTACAATTAAACCTAACACTACACTATCAATAAATAAATTAAATACAAATACCTACAAATAAATAGAAATAAATACACTAACTAAAGTACAAAAAATAAAAAAAGAACTAAGTTACAAAAAATAAAAAAAGAACTAAGTTACAAAAAATAAAAAAATTATTTAAAAACATAATAAAAATATTACAACAATTTTAAGCTAATTACACCTACTCTAAGCCCCCTAATAAAATAACAAAGCCCCCCAAAATAAAAAATGCCCTACCCTATTCTAAAATAAAAATTGAAAAGCTCTTTTACTTTACCAGCACTTAAAAGGGCTTTTTGCGGTGCATGCCCCAAAGAATTCTGCTCTTTTCCCTGTAAAAAAAACATACAATACCCCCCAACAATACAACCCACCACCCACATACCCCTAACCCAAACCCCCCTTAAATAAACCTAACACTAAGCCCCTGAAGATCTCCCTACCTTGTCTTCACCATGCCGGGTATCACCGATCCATCCAGAAGAGGGTCCGAAGTCTTCCTCCTATCCGGGCGATGTCTTCATCCAAGCGGGGGCTGAAGAGGTCCATCATCCGGGTGAAGTCTTCATCCAAGCGGGGGCTGAAAAGGTCCATGATCGGGCTGAAGTCTTCTATCAAGCGGCATCTTCAATCTTCTTTCTTCCAGCTCCATCTTCATCCCGCCGACGCGGAACATCCATCCTGGCCGACGAATTCCCGGCGAATAACAGTTCCTTTAAGGAACGTCATCCAAGATGGCGTCCCTCGAATTCTGATGGGCTGATAGGATTCTATCAGCCAATCGGAATTAAGGTAGGAAAATTCTGATTGGCTGATGGAATCAGCCAATCAGATTCAAGTTCAATCCGATTGGCTGATCCAATCAGCCAATCAGATTGAGCTCGCATTCTATTGGCTGTTCCGATCAGCCAATTGAATGTGAGCTCAATCTGATTGGCTGATCCAATCAGCCAATCGGATTGAACTTGAAAACAAAATCAACATAGAAGTTGAAAGAAGTATGTATCTATTTAGAACTTCATTCTCCTCATATAGAATTATGATTGGAACATCAATTGGTGGATGAAGTAGGTGACTAGATTAAAATTTAACCTTTATTGGTTTAATTAAAAAACAAAACACAACAACATAAAGTAATTTTAAAAACACAAAAATATGGGACCTATATAACGAGTTTTTCTGGTTACTCCTTAAAATTAAACAAATTATTTAATATTGGAGTGTAAGAATCTGGTCACTTCTATGCGTGAACAATCATGAGATGGAATTCTCACGTATCCTAGGAGAATAGATAGGTACAGTGGTTGATCTGAATTAGTGTCCCAGACTAGACAACAATATATATAATGTTGTAGTAGGTTATTATAACTGTCAGTATTGTTCAGAGATCAGTTAGGTGCTTCCTGTTGTATCAAATGAATTATATTAAATCATTTGTATCTTTTTGTTAGTTGGAATTGTACTGAGGATTTATAGTGTTTAAACTTTCACAATGATTATACTCAGGTTGGAGAGCAGATATATATAGATATAACTGTGGGTAAAGTAACCACAAATTAGTTGTAATATATATTATCACTTCATGTCTTTTGTCAGTGGCTCATACCTTCTAGTGTATAATAAATTCACCAAAAATCCTTGTTTGTATTAGTGTTCCAAACTAGACAAAAATATATATAATGTTGTAGTTGGTTATTATAACTGTCAATATTGTTCAGAGATCAGTTAGGTGCTTCCTGTTGTATCAAATGAATTATATTAAATCATTTGTATCTTTTTGTTGGTTGGGATTGTACTGAAGATTTATAGTGTTTAAACTTTCACAATGATTATACTCAGGTTGGAGAGCAGATATATATAGAAATAACTGTGGATAGAGTAACCACAAATTAGTTGTAATATATATTATCTTTTCATGTCTTTTGTCAGTGGCTCATACCTTCTAGTGTATAATAAATTCACCAAAAAAATCCTTGTTTATATCTACAAGGGTTGGAGATCAATATCTCATTGATGTGAGTATTTATTAACAATAGTGTAGAGTGGTTAAGTAACGCTCCACATTACAGGAAATTACAACTACTGCCTGATAATTTATTAAGCTGGAATATTTCCAATCAGTAGCTCTGAGTATATTTGTTAATTGGATGCAAAATCACTCTCATTAGGCCTGTGCGGGTATAGGTAAATTAGGAATGAAAGTTACTATCAAATACAGTATTTTGGTTGTGCTTAGATTGCCTTGTGGTTGCAATCTTACTTGTGTGTAGATTCTTGTCCGATAATATATAACAGTTGACACCTACTGATTCTCAGTCTGTGGTTCACTCTAATAATAATATATTATTCTCAAAGGGTAAATGGAAATTATGTCTGGATAATGTGTGCTTAATTTATAATACTGAGGTGTAATAGAACAACATATTATGAGGATTGTTATCCAAATAGCTTCAATGCATAGTATATTTTAACTGATATTGTTACATACGCTTAATGTATCAGTATTTACAATCCTATGTAGATCCTATTAAAAGGATTGTTAGAAATTCAGCCTGAATGATCTATAAAGAGTATTACCCTTGCTCTCAATATCTGTGGGCACCTGTGTGTATGGCGCCTGGTTGTTTCATTACACCTGTAATGCTTAGTTGGAGGCTGATGTCTATTAGACACTATGTTATATTATAGGTCTACATATAAAAATTGAGCATTACGTGCTGTTGCAATACTAGAATATATTGAGGATATAAGCTCTCTAGATAGTACTTTCACAAGATAAGTTTGTCTAGTAGATCGATAATATAGGTAGTTGGTAAGTTGCTTTATAATCAAAGCGACAACTGATTTAACTAAACGCACACATATCTTTCAGATTCACATCACCGTTATGGTTAATTTAGTAAAAGCTACTTGTCATGAATATCACAGATTCACACCACAATTAAATTATTGTAAAGCGTTAAGTACAGCACAGTGTACCTTTCACATGGAGTAGAAATAACTTGTTCTGTTATAGCATAATATTAACAGCCATATTGCTGATTTAAGCGGCCCAATCTTAATGCTAGTTTAAAAAAATAATGGGGGTTGAAAGAGGTTCAACACCCTCCCCTGACATGTTTCGCCGACCTAATAGCGGCTTTTTTAATTGAACTTGAATCAGAATTTTCCTACCTTAATTCCGATTGGCTGATAGAATCCTATCAGCCAATGGGAATTCGAGGGACGCCATCTTGGATGACGTCCCTGAAAGGAACCGTCATTCGCCGGGAAGTCGTCGGCCAGGATGGATGTTCCACGTCGGCGGGATGAAGATGGAGCCGGAAGAAAGAAGATTGAAGATGCCACTTGATAGAAGACTTCAGCCGGATGATGGACTTCTTCAGCCCCCGCTTGGATGAAGACTTCAGCCGGATGATGGACCTCTTCAGCCCCCGATTGGATGAAAAAAATCGCCCGGATAGGAGGAAGACTTCGGACCCTTTTCTGGACGGATCGGTGATACCCGGCGTGGTGAAGACAAGGTAGGGAGATCTTCAGGGGCTTAGTGTTAGGTTTATTTAAGGGGGGGTTTGGGTTAGATTAGGGGTATGTGGGTGGTGGGTTGTAATGTTGGGGGGGGGGTATTGTATGTTTTTTTTTACAGGCAAAAGAGCAGAATTCTTTGGGGCATGCCCCGCAAAAAGCCCTTTTAAGGGCTGGTAAGGTAAAAGAGCTTTTCAATTTTTATTTTAGAATAGGGTAGGGCATTTTTTTTATTTTGGGGGGCTTTGTTATTTTATTAGGGGGCTTAGAGTAGGTGTAATTAGCTTAAAATTGTTGTAATATTTTTATTTTTTGTAACTTAGTTCTTTTTTTATTTTTTGTAACAGTTCTTTTTTTATTTTTTGTACTTTAGTTAGTGTATTTATTTGTAGGTATTTGTATTTAATTTATTTATTGATAGTGTAGCGTTAGGTTTAATTGTAGATAATTGTAGGTAGTTTATTTAATTAATTTATTCATAGTGTAGTGTTAGGTTTAATTGTAACTTAGGTTAGGATTTATTTTACAGGTAATTTTGTAATTATATTAACTAGGTAGCTATTAAATAGTTATTAACTATTTAATAGCTATTATACCTGGTTAAAATAAATACAAAGTGGCCTGTAAAATAAATATTAATCCTAAAATAGCTACAATATAATTATAATTTATATTGTAGCTATATTAGGGTTTATTTTACAGGTAAGTATTTAGCTTTAAATAGGAATAATTTATTTAATAAGATTTATTTTATTTTGTTAGATTAAAATTATATTTAACTTAGGGGGGTGTTACAGGGAGTGCAGAATTATTAGGCAAATGAGTATTTTGACCACATCATCCTCTTTATGCATGTTGTCTTACTCCAAGCTGTATAGGCTCGAAAGCCTACTACCAATTAAGCATATTAGGTGATGTGCATCTCTGTAATGAGAAGGGGTGTGGTCTAATGACATCAACACCCTATATCAGGTGTGCATAATTATTAGGCAACTTCCTTTCCTTTGGAAAAATGGGTCAAAAGAAGGACTTGACAGGCTCAGAAAAGTCAAAAATAGTGAGATATCTTGCAGAGGGATGCAGCACTCTTAAAATTGCAAAGCTTCTGAAGCGTGATCATCGAACAATCAGGCGTTTCATTCAAAATAGTCAACAGGGTCGCAAGAAGCGTGTGGAAAAACCAAGGCGCAAAATAACTGCCCATGAACTGAGAAAAGTCAAGCGTGCAGCTGCCAAGATGCCATTTGCCACCAGTTTGGCCATATTTCAGAGCTGCAACATCACTGGAGTGCCCAAAAGCACAAGGTGTGCAATACTCAGAGACATGGCCAAGGTAAGAAAGGCTGAAAGACGACCACCACTGAACAAGACACACAAGCTGAAACGTCAAGACTGGGCCAAGAAATATCTCAAGACTGATTTTTCTAAGGTTTTATGGACTGATGAAATGAGAGTGAGTCTTGATGGGCCAGATGGATGGGCCCGTGGCTGGATTGGTAAAGGGCAGAGAGCTCCAGTCCGACTCAGACGCCAGCAAGGTGGAGGTGGAGTACTGGTTTGGGCTGGTATCATCAAAGATGAGCTTGTGGGGCCTTTTCGGGTTGAGGATGGAGTCAAGCTCAACTCCCAGTCCTACTGCCAGTTTCTGGAAGACACCTTCTTCAAGCAGTGGTACAGGAAGAAGTCTGCATCCTTCAAGAAAAACATGATTTTCATGCAGGACAATGCTCCATCACACGTGTCCAAGTACTCCACAGCGTGGCTGGCAAGAAAGGGTATAAAAGAAGAAAATCTAATGACATGGCCTCCTTGTTCACCTGATCTGAACCCCATTGAGAACCTGTGGTCCATCATCAAATGTGAGATTTACAAGGAGGGAAAACAGTACACCTCTCTGAACAGTGTCTGGGAGGCTGTGGTTGCTGCTGCAAGCAATGTTGATGGTGAACAGATCAAAACACTGACAGAATCCATGGATGGCAGGCTTTTGAGTGTCCTTGCAAAGAAAGGTGGCTATATTGGTCACTGATTTGTTTTTGTTTTGTTTTTGAATGTCAGAAATGTATATTTGTGAATGTTGAGATGTTATATTGGTTTCACTGGTAAAAATAAATAATTGAAATGGGTATATATTTGTTTTTTGTTAAGTTGCCTAATAATTATGCACAGTAATAGTCACCTGCACACACAGATATCCCCCTAAAATAGCTATAACTAAAAACAAACTAAAAACTACTTCCAAAACTATTCAGCTTTGATATTAATGAGTTTTTTGGGTTCATTGAGAACATGGTTGTTGTTCAATAATAAAATTAATCCTCAAAAATACAACGTGCCTAATAATTCTGCACTCCCTGTAGTGTTAGGGTTAGACTTAGCTTTAGGGGTTAATACATTTATTAGAGTAGCGGTGAGGTCCGGTCGGCTGATTAGGGGTTAATAATTTAGGTAAGGTAGCGGCGACGTTGAGGGGGGGCAGATTAGGGGTTAATAAATATTATGTAGGGGTCGGCGGTGTTAGGGGCAGCAGATTAGGGGTACATAAGGATAATGTAGGTTGCGGCGGTGTGCGGTCGGCAGATTAGGGGTTAATAAAGTGTAGGTAGGTAGCAGCGACATGGGGGGCAGATTTCAGGGTTAATAAATATTATGTAGGGGTCGGCGATGTTAGGTGAAGCAGATTAGGGGTACATAGGGATAATGTAGGTTGCGGCGGTGTGTGGTCGGCAGAATAGGGGTTAATAAGTGTAGGTAGGTAGCGGCGACGTTGGGGGGGGCAGATTAGGGGTTAATAAATATTATGTAGGGGTCGGCGGTGTTAGGGGCAGCAGATTAGGGGTTAAAAATAATATGCAGGAGTTCATAGGGATAACGTAGGTTGCGGCGGTGTACGGAGCGGCAGATTAGGGGTTAAAAATAATATGCAGGGGTCAGCGATAGTGGGGGTGGCAGATTAGGGGTTAATAAGTGTAAATTTAGGGGTGTTTAGACTCGGGGTACATGTTAGGGTGTTAGGTGCAGATTTTGGAAGTGTTTCCCCATAGGAAACAATGGGGCTGCGTTAGGAGCTGAACGCTGCTTTTTTGCAGGTGTTAGGTTTTTTTTCAGCTCAAACGGCCCCATTGTTTCCTATGGGGGAATCGTGCACGAGCACGTTTTTGAAGCTGGCCACGTCCGTAAGCACCACTGGTATTGAGAGTTGCAGTGGCGGTAAATTATGCTCTAAGCTCCCTTTTTGGAGCCTAACGCAGCCCTTCTATGAACTCTAAATACCAGCGGTATTTAAAAGGTGCAGGGGGGAAAAAGCATGCGTAGCTAACGCACCCCTTTGGCCGCAGAACTCTAAATCTAGCCGTAAGTATATTATTTGAAGTTTTAGATCAAACTTCTTTACAGAAAGAAAATGCCTTAGAAAAGTGCATGCTATTTGGCCACTTTGAAGTGGTAAACATATGCCTCATTTTCTTTCTACATTCAGCTTAATAGACCTTAATTATAGTACTGAAAGATGTCAAAAACCAGAAGAGGGAGAAATGGAAAATATCAAGAAGGGAGGAAGAAATATATAGAGAGGTTAATGAAAAGCTGATACATATGGGAGTGAGACCTTGACAGAGGCAGTGAGACAAAGAGTCAAGGAAAAATAAGTTGTAACCAAAGATAAAGATATTAGAAAGAGAGAAACAATGCAACAAAGCACTTTCAGTGACATACTGTATACAGGGATCATTGTAATACCCACACAAATACTGTTGCTGTTGTTTTTTAATGACAGCTACATTTTCTGTCTCCAAAGAGGTCATGGCCCAACACTTTTACAGAGTTTTAGAATGGCATTTTTACTTTCAGCTGCCAGTGGAGCATTTCCAAAAAAATTGTGTTTGAGAGAATTCTAACATAGTAACATAGTAAATGAGGTTGAAAAAAAAAAAAAAAAGAAGCCCGTCGAGTTCAACCTATACAAAGCTAATATACTTACAAAAAAAGATCCAGTTGAGTTTAAATTAATCATATTAGAAAAAGTGAACCATTTAACACAAGCAATCATATTCCTAAATTTCGGTTTCTAGCCAGAAATGTATCTAAACCATTTTTAAATGTATCTAAAGTATTGGCATTTACTACCTCCTCAGGGAATGAGTTAATGGGCTCATTTGCTAATTTCTAAGCTATTGAAGACTGCCTCTTATCTGAATGCATTTGACAGTTTTTCACAGCTAGAGTTAGTTTATGTGTGCCATATAGATAACATTCTGCTCACACTGGTGGAGTTTCTTATAAGAGGGCACTGATTGGCTAAAAGGCAAGTCTGTCAAAAGAACTGAAATAAAGGGACAGTCTGCAGAGTATTTGATACAAGGTAATCACAGAGATAAAAAGAATATTAATATAACTGTGTTGGTTATGCAAAACTGGGGTATGGGTAGTAAAGGGATTATCTATATTTTTAAACAATAACAAATCTGTTGTAGACTGTCCCTTTAAATTCTCTATTTCCCTTATTAGCATTGTGGCCCTTCTCTGAACTTTTTCTAAGTCTGCAATGTCTCTTTTGAGATTTGTCTCCAGAACTGCACTCCATAATCAAGGTGATGTCTTACCAGGGATTTATATAGTGACAGAATTATAATTTCCTCCCTTACATCAATGCCTTTTATAATACATGCTAGTATCTTTATTAGCTGTAGAAGCACATCTTTAGCTTTTTACCTATTACTAATCCCAAATCGCTTTTCTCCTCTGTCTGGCTAAATCTAGTCCCTTTTAAATAATAGATTACCTGCTTATTTTACTTCCAAAATGTAGAACTCTGCATTCTCCAGTATTAAATATAATTTTCCATTTACCTGCCCATTCTTCAAATTTTTGCAGATCCCCTTGTAAAGCAAGTTCACCCTGCCCTGTCTTAATGACCTTGCACAACTTTGTATCATCTGTAAAAATAGAGATGTTGTTATTTAATACATGCTCCAAGTCATTAATAAAAATATTAAAAACAACAAAGCTCAGTAATGATCTCTGGGGAATTCCACTGATTACCTTTTCCAATTTGACAAAGTATGACCTGTTTCCTACTACTAATTGCTCCCTGTCCTTTATCCAGTTATTTATCCATAAACTAAGATTTTCAGCTATTCCCAGTTCCTTAATTTTGTACATTAATCTCTCATGTGACACTGTATCAAAAGTCTTTGCAAAATCCAAGTATATCACATCAACTGAATTCCTTTATCTATATCTTTACTTCCTTCCTTATAAAATCTAATTAGATTAGTTTGACATGATCTATTTTTCATAAAAACATGCTGAATATACTCATCAATATAATCCATTATAATCCCATCAAGTATTTTCCCCAATATTGATGTCAGACTAACTAGTCTATAGCTTCCTGGATCAGACCTGCTTCCCTTTTAAAAGAGTGGCACTGCATCAGCTTTATGCCAGTCCTGGAGTACTATGCCTGAGAATAATGAGTCTTAAAAAATTAAGACTAGAGGTTTGGCTATAACAGTGCTACATTACCGTAAAAAAAACCTTGTGTCTATTCCATCTGGGTCTTAAATTTTATTTACCTTAATATTATCCATTTTTTCCCCTAATATCACAGTTAATGGTATGGGCTTGTATGTTCTAGTTAGTTTCAAAGTTGGAAACTTTGTTAGTTTCAAAGTTTCTCCCATTTGTTCCTCTCTTGTGTATACTTAAGAAAAGAATTGGTTTACTACCACAGCCTTTTCTCTATCACTGTTAATCATGCTACCCTTCACACATTTGAATGTACCTATATTGTCCTTAGATTATTTGCCATTTATGTACTTAAAAAACATTTTATGTTTTGACTTAGAATCCTTTGCAATTAATCTTTCTTTTTTATTTGAATAATTGAAATAGCCTACTTTTCCCCTAATTTCTCTTAACACATTTGTATTTAGCCACATTGGCTTGGATTTATTTTATTTACTTTTATAACCATGTGGTATGTGTTGATATGTATATCTATTTAACAACATTTTGTTAGAAAATACTTTGTCCCATTTTATGTTATTCAATGTTTTCAATAAATCATTTAATTTTTCTTTCTTAAAATTAAAAGTCATAGTTGAACCTTTAAGACACTGCTTATGGAAAGTGTTTTCAAATGTGACCAATGTGACAATTGTTTGACTTCTATGTTCAATATTATATCTGTATCATTTGATAGCACTCAATCGAATATAGCTTTATTCCTAGTTGGCTCCTCTATTAATTTGGACAATAAGTTATCCCTGAGAACATTTAAAAATCTACTCATTGGCCGAGTTTATGTTGGGGTAGTTAAAATCTCCCATAATTACAGCACTGTGATTATTAGCAGCCTTTCCTATTTGCATTAGTAGTTGAGTTTCCTCCATGTCACTAATGTTAGGGGGCTTGTAGCATGCTCTTAGTAATATTTCTTTAAGAATAAAAATTTTAAGGTGGCGTAATCTAATGCCGATTTCCATTCTGATAACCTAATAGTATTATGTATTTGTGTATATATGCACTCTAGAGAATATATTGAGTTAGGATAGGGCGAAGTATAGTATATGGCACCTTATCTAAGTTTAATAAATCTTGCCATAGTGTGGTTTCTCAGTTATTAATTAGGTTGTGAATTCAATATAATATTAGTAGGATGTTTAACTTATTCACCTTGTTTTGATTCCTTAAGGAATCAACAACACAACTTAAGGGGGGAGAAAATAACAGGTTTCTTCCCTTGTCATGATTGTAATTCTTGTAAGTATAGTACCAAGACAAACACAGTGAGATCTACTACTACAAACAGTCGCCTAGATTACGAGTCTTGCGTTAGCCTTAAAAAGCAGAGTTGAGAGGTCCCAATGCTGCTTTTTAACGCCCGCTGGTATTATGAGTCTGACAGGTACAGGTGCACCGATCACTTTTCTTCTGCGACTCCAGCTTACCGCAAATCCCCTTACGTCAATTGCGTATCCTATCTTTTTAATGGGATTTGCCTAACGCTGGTATTACGAGTCTTGGAAGACTTCTACCGCATTTAAAAGTCAGTAGTTAAGAGTTTTATGGGCTAACACCGGAACATAAAACTCTTAACTAAAGTGCTCAAAAGTACACTAGCACCCATAAACTACATATTAACCCCTAAACTGAGCCCCCCCCCCCCCCACATCGGAAACACTTTAATAAATATATTAACCCCTAATCTGCCGATCGGACATCGCCGCCACTATAATAAATATATTAACCCCTAAACTGCCACACTCCCGCCTCGCAAACATTAGTTCGATTTTATTAACCACTAATCTGCCATCCCTAACATCGCTGACACCTACTTACATTTATTAACCCCTAATCTGCCACCCCCAACGTCGCCGCTACTATATTAAAGGTATTAACCCATAAACCTAAGTCTAAACCTAAGTCTAACCCCCCTAACTTAAATATAATTTAAAATAATCTAAATAAAATTACAATTAAATAAATTAATCCTATTTAAAACTAAATACTTACCTATAAAATAAACCCTAAGCTAGCTACAATATAACTAATAGTTAGCTTAGGATTTATATTTATTTTACAGGAAACTTTGTATTTATTTTAACTAGGTAGAATAGTTATTAGTTATTAACTATTTAATAACTTCCTAGTTAAAATAAAGACAATTATACCTGTAAAATAAATCCTAACCTAAGTTACAATTGCACCTAACACTACACTATCATTAAACTAATTTCCTAAACTACCTACAATTAATTACAATTACATTAAATAAACAAAATTACGAAAAAAAACACTAAATTACAGAAAAAAAAGAATTACAAGAATTTTAAACTAATTACACCTACTCTAATCCCCCTAATAAAATAAAAAAGCCCCCCAAAATAATAAAATTCCCTACCCTACACTAAATTACAAATGGCCCTGAAAAGAGCCTTTTGCAGGGTATTGCCCCAAAGTAATCAGCTCTTTCACCTTTAAAAAAAAATACAATACCCCTCCAAAATTAAAACCCACCACCCACACACCCAACCCTACTCTAAAACCCACCCAATCCCCCCTTAAAAAAACCTAACACTACCCCCCTGAAGATCTCCCTACCTTGAGCCGTCTTCACCCAGTCGGGCACAAGTGGACCTCCAGATGGGGTAAAAGTCTTTATCTGATCCGGGCAGAAGAGGTCCTCCAAGCGGCAGAAGTCTTCATCCAGGCGGCATCTTCTATCTTCATCCATCCGGAGTGGATCCATCTTCAATCCAGCACGACGCGGAGCCATCCTCTTCCATCGACGCCCTAACGAAGAATGAAGGTTCCTCTAAATGACGTCATCAAAGATGGCGTTCCTTGAATTCCGATTGGATTCTATCAGCCAATCGAAATTAAGGTAGGAAAAATCCTATTGGCTGATCCAATCAGTAAATAGGATTGAGCTTGCATTCTATTGGCTGATTGGAACAGCCAATAGAATGCGAGCTCAATCCGATTGGCTGATTGGATCAGCCAATCGGATTGAACTTCAATAATCAGATTTTTCCTACCTTAATTCCGATTGGCTGATAGAATCCTATCAGCCAATCAGAATTCGAGGGACGCCATCTTGGATGACGTCCCTTAAAGGTCAGGGAAGGTGGATGTTCCGCGTTGGCGGTCTGAAGATGGAGCCGGAAGAAAGAAGATAGAAGATGCCGCTTGGAGGAAGACATCACCCGGATGGAGGACCTCTTCTTTGCCGCTTGGATCAAGTCTTCGCCCGGATGGAGGACCTCTTCTTTGCCGCTTGGATCAAGACTTCACCAGGATGGAGGACCACATCGCCTGGATTGGATGAAGAATTTGGCTCGGCTGGGTGAAGACGACTCAAGGTAGGGAGATCTTCAGGGGGTTAGAGTTAGGTTTTTTTTAAGGGAGGTTTGGGTGGGTTAGAGTAGGGGTATGTGGGTGGTGGGTTTAATGTTGGGGGGGTATTGTATTTTTTTTTACAGGTAAAAGAGCTGATTACTTTGGGGCAATGCCCCGCAAAAAGCCCTTTTAAGGGCTGGTAAAAGAGCTGGTTACTCGGTAATTTAGAATAGGGTAGGGCATTTTTTTTATTTTGGGGGGCTTTACTATTTTATTAGGGGGCTTAGATTAGGTGTAATTAGTTTAAACTTCTCGTAATTCTTTTTTATTTTCTGTAATTTAGTGTTTGTTTTTTTGTACTATAGTTTAGTTTATTTAATTTAATTTAGGTAATTGTAGTTAATTTATTTAATTAATTTAATGATAGTGTAGTGTTAGGTTTAATTGTAACTTAGGTTAGGATTTATTTTACAGGTAATTTTGTAAGTATTTTAGCTAGGTAGTTATTAAATAGTTAATAACTATTTAATAGCTATTGTACCTAGTTAAAATAAATACAAAGTTGCCTGCAAAATAAATATAAACCCTAAAATAGCTACAATATAATTATTAGTTATATTGTAGCTATCTTACGGCTAGATTTGGAGTTTTGTCGGTAACGACCCGAAAAACTAACGCTGGCTTTTTTCTGGCCGCACCATAAAAATAACTCTGGTATTGAGAGTCCACATAAAGGCTGCGTTAGGCTCCAAAAAAGGAGCGTAGAGCATTTTTAACGCAGCTTCAACTCTCGATACCAGAGTTGCTTACGCAAGCGGCCAGCCTCAATAACGTGCTCGTGCACGATTCCCCCATAGGAAACAATGGAACTGTTTGAGCTGAAAAAAACCCAAACACCTGCAAAAAAGCCGCGTTCAGCTTCTAACGCAGCCCCATTGTTTGCTATGCGGAAACACTTCCTACGTCTGCACCTAACACACTAACATGTACCCGAGTCTAAACACCCCTAACCTTACACTTATTAACCACTAATCTGCCGCCCCCGCTATCGCTGACCCCTGCATATTATTATTAACCCCTAATCTGCCGCTCCGTAAACCGCCGCTACTTACATTATCCCTATGTACCCCTAATCTGCTGCCCTAACATCGCCGAACCCTATATTATATTTTTTAGCTCACTATGCAAAAGAGTAGGGAACTGGCTAGACAATATATTACAACCCATAGTCAAATCCTTGCCAGGGT